>NC_090936.1:246177548-246480434 GCF_040938575.1 Ambystoma mexicanum
CGAGGCAGGTGGGGAACAAGTGCAGACAGACAACGATCCTACTAGGCCAGGTGTGGGGAAGGGGGGGGGGTAAAAATGCTGTACATGGTTAGTTGAATACAAATTAAATAATAAGGCCAGCTGGTGGCAAGTGCAAGGTAAATGTCGGGAGAAGGGGCTGAAGGATACAGAGACAGTCCCGTAGTGCAGGTAGGCAGTGCAGGGAAAAGTGGCTGGGCCAAGAACCGAGATCGGTGAGACCAGTGGACCTGCATGCCCATGTGCCCACTACGAAAACATTTTCCTTGCTTTTCCTAGCTCTTCATTCATTCATTTATTCATGCATCCATTCATTAAATCTTCATTCTGGTATAAAAGCGTGTAAAGATTTACTTACATTATATTTGAAATTTCCATTGTGTCTCTTCGTAATGCAGTCTGTAAAACGGACCGTGCTCTTGACAACAATTTTTCGTATACTGAACTAAAATGAAACTGTGTCTAGTTTCTGAATTTTCTTCCTTATCGTCTCTTACGTTATTGCGCACCCCCTTCAAATGTAGTTCTTTCGGCATGGTCCCTGTCTCAAGGTCAAAAAACAATAGACCCTTATACTTCCAGTGCGACTTGTGGGCCTCATCTGGGCGCTGTTCTTCGCATTCTTTATTTGCAACATCACGTAGTATAGGCATCTGTGGGAACTTGAAGTTTAGAATCCGTCTATGTAGTGCGCCTCACTACAATGTGCAAATGCGAACTGGCTTCTCTCCCAAATGCCACGGCCCGCTTGGCGCGTTCTAAGTGCCCCAATTTTGTCCCCGTTGGCTGCGAGCTTTGCAGCCCAAATTGAGACATTTAATTTTTGGCAGAAGGTCAGGGAAAGTATAAAGAACCACAGGAGTTGAGTTAAAAGTGAGATTTATTGTTTGTTTGTTTGTTTTATTATTTGCAATACGCAAGCCTCCCCTCCGTTAAAAGTGCGCAACAGTGCGCAGCATTTACATTTACATGAGATGAGACATGAGAAAAATATATACATACACATGTATGAGGTGAATATAGAGAATTCAAAGATGACACCCAGCTTGTTCGCCACCCATGATGGTGAAGGTAGGGGTTAGGGTTACAGGTACACTGTACAATAACATTTATTTACAAAAAGACAATCGTATTGCAATTATTTAAACCAGGATTTGTACTTTACAACCAGCTGTGCTTCGGGTGGGCATGGCACAGTCGCAATGTTCGGTGGCAATGGATCACTGCTCTGCACAGAAACGTCCAAAATTCCATATCTGTGCTTCTCTAACACAGCAACAATAAGGCCTTTCACAAAGTCGAACTGCATTTCATCATAGACTGGTTTGATCTCCCATTGCTTACTTCATTTTGAAAACACCTTAGTGTAGCGAGGCATCCTTACTTTACCCATAGTCCTAGATTGTTCACGTCCGACATTGCTGTTATGGGCCAAGACCGCTAGTAGCGTGCGATGTTTCATGCCCCGAAAGCTAAAATGCAAGCGCTTTGGCCTGTACTTTAGGCACATATTGTGGAACACCTCCAAATCTCCTGTGTGACAGAATTCTGTCAGTCCTCTCAAATCTATAGAGTTTTGTCGAAAACAATCTTCTCAATGGCTTTGTGTGTCGGTGAAGATGGAATCAACCACTTCTTCTTCCGTGCCTCCTCTGGGGAAAAAGGGCCATGTTCACATTGGTGGAAATGTTGATTTGCTGTCCAGCGGTGAACGTTGGTACAGTGGTGCATCAGTGACTGCCATTTTTCAAGTAGTATTTCCACTGACCCTTCGCAAGTTTTTGAGCTCCACCAAAGATGGTTGGTGATAGAATAGGACCACTGCAAAATACTTTCAAAACCTTTTTTTTTCCTGCAGCCGAGATTTTCTTACTGAGTGATTTAGCAAGATGCCATACGTCAAATTGATGATTAATACGTGGGAACTGCTCTCTCATTGTCTTGGCAATTGAAACGTGTCTGTCCGTGGCTATGAGGTCGATGTGCATTCCCCTTGATTGTAGATATTCCACTGATTTTATAAATCCTAGTTTTTCCATGGCCACTGACAATGTACATTGTGTTATCTGCACGACCACCAAACTCACAATTTTCTTACTATCCATGTCCTGAAAGTGGTAGGTGCAGTACTTGGCAGAAAATTCAGGGCTGTCGCACTGTCCATCGCCGGCTAGCCTGAAACGTTTCCCTTCGAATGTACTTGCTAGAGACAATTGTTCAATTTTCCAAGCATCACTAATGGCTGGAAACAGATAATCAAGTTGGTATATGTAGTACAGCGATTTAGAAATGAAATGGAGTCCCACAAACTGAAAGAAAGCCTCTAACTTTCTAAAACTGGAGCCACTAAAAATTGATGCAGCTGCACACAGTAGATTGCCTGCTGGCATTTTCCCCAGCATCGTTTGTGCAGACCATGAGAACCTATGATTTAATCGACAGGCGGTATTTATTTTGACGTTACTGCCTTTTATTTGACAAGTTACATTAATCAATGGCTTCCCACATACTTTCCCTCTAACTGAATGCCCCATTTCAGCATACTTATAATTTCCATCAAACAACTGTCGAATACAATGTATTTGCTCTCTTTCATTAGACTGTCATCCTGCGTCAACGTTGTTTTGGCCTGTGACGTTATGGAGATTTCAACACATTGGAAAGTAATATCGCTGATATCAAGTTCTGATGCGTCTATGGATGCTGCGGCTGGTTCATTCTCTGTCATTTCGACATCTATTACTTCAACATTGATGGGAGAACACAACAATGTCAACAGGTTTTTGGGTGGCAAATTTTTGGCGGGTGTAGATTGTGTGAATTGATCTGCAACTACTTCAGAGCTATCTTCAATACATTCAATAAGATCTTCTTGTGGTGGTGCGGTCGCACAATAGCAATGGTCCAATGCAACTTTGCTGTAGTCTCCAAACACAGTTAATTCATGTTCTGGCCATTGGACATGAGCATCTCGAGCCTGAACACGCCTCGCCTCAATTAATAGTTCCTACATAGTGTACATGGTCTGGCAAGCAACATCTCTCATTCGCTTCACTGTCTGTGTATGTATAGTTCTGACACCCACGGGTAACTGGAGGAGAGATTGGAAAAGGGATGTTCGGTTTAAACACAAGATAAAGTGTAGTCCAATTGACTGGAAAAAAACATAAAATAGTCTCCAGCACAAACATTTTTTTAAAGTTATGAACTGTTTGTAACTAACCTTTTTTGTTTTTTTTTCTTTGCAACTTTTTTGACTCGACCTTCAACATCTGCACGCTGTAGCTCCGATTCGTTTCCGCATGTCCTTCCTTTCCTCTTGCGCTACAACGACTATATTTTCTGTATCCGCATAGACAGCACGGAATGAGGCTCCATCGTCTCCCTGAAACATAGTACTTTCATTACTATGTATCAAAATATTGTTAGCATAAAACACATGTGAGGACGAACACACGGGTACATCTCAATAGCCAAACACGATTTAAACATTGTGTGCAACAATCAAACGACAAGTATTCGACCAGTGATGATATATTTCGATGGAGCTGTCAGTATCCATACCTTTGGCTCTGCATGGACTGCCATTAATGGTTGTATTGGAGGGGAGGCATCCACATCTCCCTGAAACACAGTACTTGCATTAGTATGGTTTTCAATATTGGAAACATAACACACACTTGGGGTCAACGGCACAGGTACATATAAAGAGATAACCACAAATGATGCATTGTCTAAAACAATCAAGGAAAATATAAGTATGCAGATTTTGACTTATTTCTCCGATTCCTTTACATCTGCATCATCAAAATGGGATGTTGTGATTGTAGTGGAAGCTTTGTCGTCTCCATGAAACACAGCACTTGCGTTAATAGGGAAGAAAGTATAGCAAATGGAATCACGTTATATGATCACGCAAGATGGAGCTGTCAGTATCCATACCTCGTGCTGCTGAAGAATATCTATGGATGTTGCAAATGTAGTGTGCACTTCCGAAAGCTGTTGCGCCGATTTGTATACGCATGGTCCCGCTTCCACTTCCCCTGGAATTACTTGAATGTCAGGCTCTGCATCAAGTGCAGGGGTTGACGCTCCATCAACTGCCTGAAACATAGTACTTGCATTAGTGAGGATTACAATAGTGAAAACATAACACACACCTGGGGTCGACAGCACAGGTACATATCAATGGCTAACCACGAATGAAACATTGTGTAGAACAATCAAACAACAAGAATTCCAGCTTCGATGATGACGCTCGATGGAGCTGTCAGTATCCATACCTCCTGCTGGTGAAGAACATCTAGAAATATTGTAGATGTGGCGGACACTTCAGCATCTCCCTGAAAGACAGTACTTGCATTAGTATGGATAACACTAATTATAACTGAAAACAAACGCCAGTGGACGATAACTAAGGTGTATATCAATTGGAAAGCACTAACCAAACATTCGGTAAAATAATTACACGATAGAATAAAACTATTACTTGACATGCATAAAACAAGTATGTAGCGGATTAGCCTAGTAAGAATACCTGATACGCGCTAGAAGTGGTTGATAACTGCGACCACGTCAAGGATGTAGAATGTTCTTGCTTCAGATTCAAGGGATAGTCAAGAAGTTGTAAAGGTAAATTAATGATTGATAATGAAATGCCAATATTAAAAATAGCCATGTAAGGCGACAGAATACTTGAAAAATGCTCAATACAGCACAGTTCCCTGTTCCCATATATATATACATTGCGTTTGTGGGTTATGAAATCGAAAAAGAATATATTGATAAATGTCATTATTAAAAAAACTATACACTCATATCAATATTGAAATTATTACAAGGGATAGAACACCTACAATATCAATTAATCCATTCGGCTACCTACACACTACCGCAAGGCATAAAGCTAAATCCGGACACTTGACTCACCGGTGGCGGAATGTGGACGAATAGAGTGGGAATAGCGTTTTCGAGCAATTTCCGTGTGGTTCGCCGTTTATTCTTCTTTGTTACCCAAGATGTTGTGTACATGTCCAAGGAAAAGTGCCGGCTGCAGATGCGGTATCGATCACCCCTCTTGTCCTGTAAGACTTGTTGGACTCTACTTTGCAGCTCATCCAGTGGATATCCGCAATGTCTGACCCATTCTCTTATTCGATCAACAGTTTTCGGGAATACATGCATTGTAGTGCCTTCAGATTTTGCATGGGTCTTCGAAGGGCAACCGCTAATCGAACAGGCAGGCATTGTTGATAAATCTGAAAAGTAAATATCGACATTATTATACAATCTTCAAGAATAAAGATTTGATACAAAAGTAAATGAATCATACAATGGTCAATGCAAGGTTTGTTTTGGTCGCAGGAACTATACCAGTTCATTATGTGCGGCTTAGTATTTGCATAAATTGCAGAAATGTATAAATGATGTGACTAAAATCTGAACATGTGACTCGTCCCTTGATGTTCTGTCTTGCACGAGAAGGAAACATGCTTACATTATAGAATGGACGCCCGAAAGATGCAATTCGATGACAATAGACACAGATGAAAATAAATAGATCTATTGATAGCATAGCAATGGAAACTCAAGTCAATAGCAATGAGACCAATGAACATAGCACTATTGTGTACTCTACTCGCAAATAGATAGAAATTTAAAAATCTGCGAAATATGACTAGGATACATGGACTTACCTTGACCAACAAACAGTTGGATTCAGCAGGCAGAGCAGTATGTTGCAGAAGAATAGGTGGGTGGCCACAGGTATCACACTGATGGGTTTGCTCTAAGCGGTCACAGAAGTTCACGGATAGCACGACGACGAGCAGATTAGCGTAGATCTCAGTGGTTGCCCGGTAGCACGTTCAGGAGTTGACTTGCAAAGCACAAAGATGTTCTCATGAGACATATCAAGTGGTTTATAAAGTATTAGAAACAGGGGTGTGTTTGTGAATGAATGACGTATGTATGTTGTGGTGTTAGGGGGGGCGGCCTGCTTGAAGGGGATGCCTGGCTGGAGACACGGGGTCTGAGGAGGCCATGTGACCGATGGCCCCTTGGCGTGGGATACCTTTTTAAGTGTACATGTAGTTTGGCACCTTGGCCTTTCGCGCCCCTGACAGCGCGCATCCACTGGCACAAACCGCCTTTGATAGAGGGTGGGTGGGATGGATGGGCCTGGGGCGTGCAGATAAGGCACAGGAAGACTGCTGAATGGAGACACACTTATGTGGATTGCAGGGGGGCGGCCTGCTTCTAGGGGAGGCCTGGCTGGAGACACGGGGTCTGAGGAGGCCATGTGAGAAATGGCCCCTTGGCATGGGATACCTTTTGAAGTGTACATGCAGTTTGGCACCTTGGCCTTTCGCGCCCGTGACAGCCCCCTATGCCAGCGCTCATCCCTGGGTGTGAACCGCCTTTGATAGAGGGGGGTGGGATGGATGGGCCTGGGGCATGCAGATAAGGCACAGGAAGACTGCTGATGGAGACACACTTATGTGGATTGCAGGGGGGCGGCCTGCTTCAAGGGGAGGCCTGGCTGGAGACACGGGGTCTGAGGAGGCCATGTGAGCAATGGCCCCTTGGCATGGGATACCTTTTGAAGTGTATATGCAGTTTGGCACCTTGGCCTTTCGCGCCCCTGACAGTGCGCATCCCCGGGTGCGAACCGCCTTTGATAGAGGGGGTGGGATGGATGGGCCTGGGGCGTGCAGATAAGGCACAGGAAGACTGCTGAATGGAGACACACTTATGTGGATTGCAGGAGGGCGGCCTGCTTCAAGGGGAGGCCTGGCTGGAGACACGGGGTCTGAGGAGGCCATGTGAGCAATGGCCCCTTGGCATGGGATACCTTTTGAAGTGTACATGTAGTTTGGCACCTTGGCCTTTCGCCGCCCCTGACAGCCCCCCATGCCAGCGCTCATCCACTGGCGCGAACCGCCTTTGATAGTATATTGTTGCTTATCAATAACAAATGCCACATACCAGAGATTCTTGTGAGCACAGACCCACACTTCAACCGGTGTATTATAGTGGTCAAGACCCTAAGGCCTGTATAATCCAATGGTAATTGTTAGTATAGATATATGTGTGACTTTTATAGAGACATAACCTACTGAAAGACTTTGAACAAGTGTCATTTAGTGCATGCATTATCGAGAATATGTTATGTTAGCTTAGATAGATAGTGACCACCCTGCTTCACAGCGACCAGACCTTCACCCATTCGGAGCACAGATGTCTGACGTCCATCCTTGAATGGAGACACACTTGATTCATTTAAAAAATCGAAACAACCGTTGTTAAAATATATGTGGTGTTTTATTTTGTATCTTATTTTCATGACACAAAAATACAAGACTTTAAAGATTATACAGGTCAGGTTGCAGCACAGCGAGAGAAAATCCCCTGTACTGACCGCTGTCACTCGGGAATGTTTCTCTAATGGCACGAACGGCACAGGCGGGTATCACTCTTCGAACGCGGTGTCCAAGCCTCCTGTGGAGCCACCATGTAAAGGAACGATAGGCCACCAGCCTGTAACACTTGTGAAAAGGAATGAAACAAACTGTTTTTAAATGACCAAGATAAGTTTAATAAACGTTTGTTGTCAATGACAATTCTTGTAACTAATGGCATTCTGCACGGACAAATGCTATCTAGACAATGCACACTATTGAACGACTTACATGCGTTACAATGATATGTAGATGTAATTTTGGATATAGTAGAAGAACATGAAATAGGAGTGGCATGACAAGCAGAGTATACTTACTCATTACTCGGATTACGAGGACAAACAGTTGCGTGAAGTTCGTGCATAAGCACCATCATTATCCTCAACACGGCCCGTGTGAGGCAGGCTGCCCTGAAGTCTGGCAGCTCTGTGATGCATTGCGGTCGTGGCTCGCCTTCCGAAATGTAGGCCAGGCATCCCGAGTTTTCTCGGCAGCAGCAGTTCTCCTCCTCGGTTGGCATTAGCTTGCACCGATTGCATGTGCACCAGGTGGAGACGCCGTCCATGCGACTAGGCCCAGGCTCTTCATCTGTTGATTCGTCCTGCCAACTGCCGTCCGAATCCCCATCGTTTTTGCGTGCTTCCCTTTCCAGTAGTTCCTCCTCGGTATACTCGGGCTCGTACATGTAGGGCATTATTGTAGCCATTTTGTGGTAAACAAAATGTGAAATAATTTACTGAGATGGTACAGGTGTTCACACGGGCTACAAGCGGCGAAGGTAGCTTTCCAGAGCACAGAAACGAGTCACAAAATACTCTAAGTAACACAGAGAGAGGAATGGAATCGAAAATCTGCTGCTGTGTGTTGTGAAACGGTCTGTTTATACTTATTGAGGAAAGAGGCGTCCTGCCATTTCCATGGCGACACGTCATTAGCTGAAGCACAGCGAATGTTGACACAAGACGTGCTTTGGCGTTGGGAAATGGGCGGTACGAGTCTGCTGATGACAGGCTCAGGGGCGGGGGATATGATTTAGTGCCGCAAAAGCAGGACAGCCAGGGCGATGGGGGAAATGATAGGATTATCACAAAATGGCAGCTCCCTGGTGCCTGTTTTCGCATGCGTTTAATGGACGAAAACTCGGGTAAGGTCCATAGGAAAGTTTTCTAAAATCGAGCCATTTAGGCTTAAAAAAACATGGCCGATCCGTAGGGACAATAAAAAATTTTACTAGACCATGCCTTTAAGTACAAAAAGTACATTTACACCATTTCTTTCATAAATACAAATATGTCTTATACATTATAACAAGAAGAATAACAAAAATTAAAATACATTAAAACACACACTTTCTCATAATAAAAGCATCACCATCAGTTCCAGATCTGTAATAAATGCAGTCATTTATAGTTGCAAACTAAGAGATACTCCCCCATTAAACGTCACATGTACAAACGAGACCCCTTATAGCCTGCTCTGATACCTTGGCTATTTCTAAGAAAATGACCATTCACATCCTAACCAAGGCGATGGCGAGTGAAACCTGGGAGGTGGCCATGAGCCTGCACCATAGGGCGTGTGTTAGAATCTGAGAATTTGAGTGGACAAATCGCCCAAGACGTTGAGTTCTCAGATCTCAACAAAACAGACAAGGCATCACAAGATGGAACGAAGTCTCAGCAGGACCCTGGCTGCAAACTCTACACGTTTGCATTTCACTAGGGATGCCAAGCCTAAGACCTATACACTCCAGAGGAGGGAGGCATTTTGAATGTTTTCAAGGGTGCCTCATGCAATAACTGGGACAACTCCTCTGAAGCATCGATAATCAAAGTTGGGAGAAACATAGTTATAACAAAAATGTCAAAAACTGAAAATATGATCCACAAAAGGCTGTACAAAAGCAATAACGTGCATGACTCTGGGGGAACAATAGGTCAGGAGTGCTTAGGACAGCAGACATGAAACTAGCAAAAGGGTGGGTGTGATGAATTGCCATCTGGCAAGGGTGTGAAAACCCTGTTTTTTGTAATGTTCATTAAATAATAAAATAGTGTAGGTAATTCCATTGGAAAGGGAAATCAGTGAATCAGATTCCCCTTTCATAAGCTCTGTGCCAAAAACACGATGTACTTGTGCCTTGCTGCGTCTGTATCCAGATTTGCAGCACCCGCTCTACTAGTGGCACAGAGCAGGTTTGAGGCCACAGGTGCCCTCTCGACAGCTGAAGTGAAACACAAGTCTCTGCAGGTCAGGGGCTGCATTTAAACTATTCACCCCTGTTCCAAAACTACATAACTCAAAAGATGTTGTCCTGGTGGCACATAAAACTGTAAATATTAGTCATACCTGAGATAGAGTATGGTGGCTAGCATCTCTCAGAGTTATCCCAGCAACATTACATTGATTTTGCACATGTGTCAGCTCCATAGGCCCAGTTCAGCTGTGGATGCATTATGTGTATTCCTCCCACACATGGCCCCCCCGTCCGCTGACAGGACTTGCCTTGTGGGATTGCCTCTCTTTGTTCCTTTGTAAGGGCAGGTAAAACCCTTTCCCTCAGGACAGCCATTCCACAGGGTGCTGGCATGGGATACATTCCAAGAGGCACATGCATTCACAGAGAGCCATGCCTCACACCACAGGGCTACATTTCTAAAGGCCTTTGATCCTATTGATGGGGGAGAGGACAGAGCTAGGGTAAGCCAGAGAGGCATCTGTACAATTTGGCAAGAATTCTGCCATTTTGTTTCTCTCTGCCTCTCTTTCCTGTTCTCTCCACTTCCTTTAGCACAAAGCACTTTGGGTGTTATGTCAGAAGGGCAAAATCCACTCATTTCAAGAGTAGGGATTTGACCCCTAAAGCGGGCTACCTTTATTCTAATCACCTGTGGTCTTTCAACTTTAAAAGAAGGGATCAACCACTACTTCTTTAATTCATCTAGACTCATCCTGAACCATCCTATAGATTTTGTTGGACCTGCTGAGCGAGCAGTCCTTTCTAAAGTCCTCCAGTTGTAGGGTTAAGGCAGAGGTTCAAACATCAGAAGTTAGATCTGCACCCTAAGCATCACCAGGGACCATTGGGGGTAAACAATGCTGCTGGACCATAAACCTGATTCTCTGCCAGTCACCCTGTGCATGGGACTTCACGGTGCTGCAGGTACCCTGAAGGTGTGTGCCAGCCTCCCCTATGTTTGGGAGCCCAGGAACGGACTGACCCTGGAGTGGGACTCACAGCACCTGGAAGTCAAAACAGTCGAGATCCCTGTTGTCAATGATGACCCACTCCAAACTGTGATTTGAGTGCACATTACTGCAGAGTGATCAACCCTGCCCTTTGGCATCCATTCTACTCTGAACAGCTGTAGACGGTTTGACCTCATTCGCTGCCGCACTGCACCAGCAAAAGAGTGCTGGTTCTTCAGCTAGCACTACAAATGACTGCTGCCCAGCCTTGCTTGAGTCACCATCCGTGTCTTCACTGTCGCTCATGTGAGTCGACTGACCTGACCCTGGTGTTTCCCAAACCACGACCTCCGAGCCATCACATCGAACCTACTCGCCTGTGTATCTTGGTACCAGCTCGACCGCTGTCGATCCTCGATGCTGAACCAGAGCTGCTAATCACCCGATCTGCACAGCTCCAGTAGACTCTCTGAGATGACAGCTCCCTTTTTGTTTGACCCAGCCTTGACACCTGCTTACCGCTGGACCACTACAACTGCCGCATCTGCAACCTGAGCTGACACTACAGCCAATGCTGAGAAACCTGGTTCAATGCTGTTGAACCCCTAAGACATTTGCAGAAGGTATTTGCCTGAGATCTGCACCCCGGTTCAACTTTGGGCCCTAGAGACTGGCTTGGTCATTGTTATCTCTTTTTACAAGTTGAAGAAATATCCTTTTGAACATTGTGGTCTTTTGAACTCCTTGTCTCATCATCCAGTGTGCATTTATTCTATCCATGCTTAATCTGTGTTTCTTCTACAGGAGTAGGTTTTTATAGCGTTTTCTAGTTATTTAGTATTGTACATGGTGTGTCTAATTAAAGTATCTATTTTTATAGAACACTGATTGGACATTCCTTTATTTTGGATTGTTATACTTCTCTCTTTGGGTTAATACTGAACTACATTCTCACGCCTCTTAAGAGTATTATAGCCTTCCCTCAGCCCACGTTATCACAAAAGGCTAATGAAGGCTATATCTCTTGATGGTGCCTGTTTTTCCTTTATGATAGTGTTGGCTCTTAGTTTGTAGAAGTGTGAGGGCTGAAGTGGTATTTTAGCCTATACTCATCCTTGTACTCCTATAGGGCTGACGTCAATTCCTCACAGTGGGTGTTCCTGAATCAAATCGAAAAATAGTGTATAATTATTTGTTGTCGTGATAGGAAATTCTTGAGGCATTGAAAGACTAAAAGAATCATGCTCTCTACTAAAGATTACCATATCCTAGGGAGTTTCTTAAATAATTTTGGTGTGTCAGGCTGAGGATTTGTAGGTGGTTTGTGGGTGAATTGTGGGTGGAGGTGCAGTACAACCCATGTGCGCTTGTAGCTGTTGCAGAGGTCCAAAAGGCTAAGAATGTCATGTGCATTTACTAAGTGGAGGCAAAGGCCAAACCCATTGAGCATTTATTAAGTGAAGGAGAAGGCCAACACTGAGAACCCGCCATACGTTTTGTAGGGGAGGTGATGACCAAAGCACTGAGAACCCACATGTATTCACGAGGAGAAGGGCAAAGTCCCTCGAACCTCATGCACATTTATGAGGAAGAGAATGCCAAATCACTGAGAAACCTGTGTGCATTTTGTAGCAATAGGAAGTGTAGGACAAAGCACTCAAAACCACTCATGAATTTATTGAAGGGACGTGTGTATTAAATTAACATGTCAGCATCTACAGTAAGACCCAAACATGGTAGGGGATGGGGTAAGCAATGGGGGAGGAGTGTATGTGTTGGGCATGTATAACCTTGTATAGGTATGCCAGAGAGGACCAGGGTTCATACTGTGCATTCACTGTTCAGAGAACCCAGGGTCCGGTAAACCCTCACCCGCCATACAAATGGAGGACTCAGCCAAGGGCAAGTTAGAACTGTCCTTTATTTTCCATAACAGACAGGGATCATGCAGGAAGGACAGAATTCTTTAGCAATCACAGCTCCCGAGCCTGTGTCAGGGGCTTTTGTTGTAGTCTGACATCACAAATCAGGGCTCATCCCAAAAAACCTAAAAGCATGCATGGTTGGATGGTTGGGTGGCTGGAGTGGTATTACCCATAGCCGGCCCATATAGATGTTATCTGACTGGCCCTCTCATGTCAGGTGTCTTGCCTCAACCTCCCCCAGAAACTATATATTACATTGTTGCAGGGTCGCAGTATTGCCATTGGGCCTTGCCCTCTGCCATCCACCCCTGGATTTGTGTTCCCTGATTGGCTGGAGCTGTTATCTCCAGGACTGGGACCCAGTTCTGTTCTCAGCGCTCCATGCACCTTCTCAAGGTGATGAGAAAGACTTATTATCCCCGGTGTTGCCATCAGTATTACCACTTTGCCTTTGAAAGTACCTGCAGGATTGCAAAGCTGTAAAACAACACATGTATCACTTTGTGTCTGTTTAGCTGGGAACTGCTCCTCTTCCCACCACGAGTAAATGGCCATTGTTCAGCTCGCTGCACCGCATGGGTGAAGACCGCAACGTTGAGCTTTTTGTTCTGCAATTAGTGAGGATTTATTCTGCTATTTTACAGGTGGCTCCTTGTCTCTGAGGCTTAGGAATGTTCTGCTTGTCTCTGATCTTGGCTGTGAGGCCTGGCCTGGTGCTTTGTGCAGCGTAATTCTGCTTTTCTTTGCCTCTCGTCCTGAGGTCTGTAGTTTCATCAAATTCTGCTACAGTTATGCTGTAATTGCTATATGTCGGTATTGTCCTATTCTTCTTATAGGTTAGTAGTATTTTGGCTCTTCCAGGTTCCTTATACAATCCTGTAGTTCCATATGGTTAGTTGCAATACACTGCTGCAAGCTTGTACTGCATCTCTTGCTTTCTTGTGTATCTGCATTTGGCTAATGAGAGAAAATAACAAAGGCTCTCGACAGTATGTATATGTATCTGTCCTCTATCTACAGAACTGTAAGCATGTTCTTTGTGTGTGCGTCCATGTAACTTCGTGCATGGATGTGAGTTCACTTCATGGCTAAGGTTGCTATGTCATGGTGTCTCTAATGTCATCAGCACAGTGAGATATTTGTCATTAATTGATCAGGTCAAGCAAGACACCTGGATCCATGATCAGTGTTGAGGCACCTGTATCCATGATGACATTAGCTGGATAAGGTTTGAATGGCTGTCTGAGAGAATATCTGTTTGCATATGTATCTGTCACTGGGCCCCCTGGGGGCCGTCCAAACCACGACTGGCAATTTGCATCTCTGACTCTGTGGGCTGTCATGTTTATAGGGGTCAAGAGAGGCATTCCAGGAACCTTCTTTCATCCTGCTACCATTACAGTTGTTTTCATTGGAGAAGCCCAGCTAGTAAATGAGTCTATGTGCTGTCCATGTCAGTCAATTGGTATCCAGAGGTCTCTTCCTGTGCAAAGAGAAGGGGTATCTGTCTCAATAGAAATTTAGTGCACTGGAAAGAAATGTAATTGTGCAAAACTGACAGAAGTTCCCACTGGTGAAGAATTCCACACTTGACGCAGATGGGCCAACTAATGCCCCATCTTGGATCTATGCTTCCTCAGTAAAGTGATTAAGGGAGACCATTGCCATTCAGTTTCACCAACCAATCACTTTGCGCAATCTCCTACAGGGCTACCAACTCAGTTCTAACCACCTTGGAGTACAGGGATTACAACCATCAAAATTATCAATGACCCTCTATACATACTGTATATTGGGGACCCCTACTTACTCATCCTGCTCAACCTCTTTGATGCATTCAGTACTGTTGACGATGGAACCCTCTGCAGCATCCTTGCCATGCACATTGGCTTCGACAGAAAGTCCTAAATTGTTTTGCCTCACATCTCCCCAAAAGAGACCAACTCACCAAGATGGACCCACACAGATACCAGCATCATCCAATACCCTGTGGAGTGCTAGACACCTCCATCTTGTCCTCTTTTATCTTCAACTTCTGCATAAAAACACTGAGGAACTCCTCATCAACATTGACATCAAAACACAATTTATAGCTGACACATATCTTTGGCTAAATATTGACAACATTCCTTGGGTCAAGTTCTACCTGCTGTTCATCGAAACCTGGATGTCAAGCACCTACCTGAAGCCCAACCCAATAAAGACTGAATGAATGTTCCCAGGAAATCCCACCAAGTGTGCACAAGCATGGTCAAGTCCAGTAGTAACTGGCAGACAAAAACAAGATTGACTCATGCATCAACTCTCGCCCAGTGCAGAATTGCTCATCTTTGCTATCGACTTTAACCTTTCACTCAAAATACACATCGCCAAAAACTCTGAAGCAGCGCTTTTTTTCTAAGCCTTTCACCCCTGTCCTGAGTTTCAGAACAGTTGACCAGGCCTTGTTTGTCTCTCACCTGCACAGGGTGAATGCCCTACTCTCAGGAGTCCTTTATGCTACCTTGGCCCTCTGAAAGACATCCAACATGCATGCCTCATCACACTACTAAGACACCTCAACCACATCACCTCAATCCTCATGGGGCTGCAATGGGTACACCTTTAAGCATGCATTATGTTCAAGACTTCCAGCATCTACAAAGCCATCACAAATAATACACCACTCTATTTTGTCAGGAAACTAACCATCTGTGAGGGACAGTGCACCACCAGAAGCCACAACACCAACAGACTACAAACGAAGAACTACACAAAGGTAAAAAAAACACCCTCTCTCAAGTTACCAACACAGATAAGATAAGGTCTATCCTATACTTCAGGAATGGCTGAAAGAGCTTACTATTAAAGAATGTCTTGCCAATCACTGATTGATCCATTCAACCATGTTTCCCCTTTGGATATTCCCCAACCCATCCTTCTTCTACACCATCACACTACTTGTAAACCCCCGGGTCATCCCCTTTGTAGATTGCTCTGTTGGATTCAGTTACGTTTATCAATCTTAGCCTGTGATAATGCTACAAGCATTGCTGGGACGCACACCATCCATGTCCCAGCAAGTGCTTCCATGAAGGTCACAGTACCGATGGACTCGAGGAGACATGCTAAGATAGCCGCCATTGAGCCCGATGCTGAGCACAGCCTCCTTCATCGCCCAGGAGGGCTTGCTGCAAAGTTGCGACCTGATTGGAGCATGGAAGAAACAAATGAACATCACCCACCGAGCCGGGAGGCAAAGCTGGCTCATCTCAAAGGCCTGGCTACAAGGCTCACTATTCCTGTCCTTGCCTGTGATACTGCTACAAGCACTGCTGGGACTCACACCTTCCATGTCCTAGCAAGTACTTCCATGAAGGTCACATTACCGATGTACTCGAGGAGACCTGCTAAGATGTCCACCGTTGAGTTTGATGCTGAGCACAGCTTCCTTCATCACCCAGGAGGGCTTGCTGCAGAGCTGCAACCTGATTGGAGCGTGGAGTAAACAAATGAACTGCCCCTATCGAGTCAGGAGGCAAAGCCATCCCATATCAAAGGCCCGGCTACAAGGCTTGCTATCCCTGTCCTTGCCTGTGATACCGCCAGAAGCACTGCTGGACTCACACCATCCATGTCCCAGTAAGTACTTCCATGAAGGCCACAGTACAGATGGACTCGAGAAGACCTGCTAAAATGGCGGCCGTTGAGCCTGATGCTGAGTACAGCCTCCTTCATCACCCAGGAGGGCTTACTGCAGAGCTGCAACCTTATTTTATCATGGAAGAAACACATGAATTGCCCCCCGAGCTTGGAGGCGAAGCCAGCCCATCTCAAAGGCCTGGCTACCAGGATTGCTATTCCTGTCCTTGCCTGCCCGTGCTTGGCCTGTAATGGCCCTCACCCTGCCCCCCCATTAAAGCATCGCCTACAAGCCACAAGATCAATCCTGCCCACCCGCTCATCCTTCAACCGATGCAGCCTTCCCCAGACTACCTGTGATGTACCCCACATACCCGCACGAGAAGATAAGAAAAGACCTCATCGCTACTTGAGCCACCAGCTAATGTTTCTTTGCAAAGTTGTAAAGTTATTGCTTTGTGTTCACATCCAATGCCCACACAGCCCAACACCCCACAGGCCCATGCTCAACCTCTTTTTCATCTCCCCACAACCTGTTTCACACACAAGCACACTGTGTCTTCTACCGCTATAACTTGTTACGGCACAACACTTACCCCACCAATTCCCTCCTACCTACCCTCACCTACACCCTTCCTGCCTCCTCTCCAAGTGTGTGCTTCCAGCCAGCCGCTGCGTAGGGGCAATACATGTCGTCCACCCAAATAGCCACCTTCTTGGACCCAGGTCATTGGCCCTCATTCCGAGGCTGGTGCTAGGCATGGCGCTATTAGCTATAGCTATATTAGCTATATTAGCTATAGCGCCATGACTAGCACCAATACCGGTCCATTCCGAGCTTTGCGGGACCGGTAAGTCCCCATTTTAAAACCCATTCCCCATTCCCATTTGAGCCCCATAGGGCTCAAATGGGAAGGGGGAAGGCGGCAATAACGGTACCGCAAATTGCGGTACCGTTATTGACCCCAGTATCCCTTTGCGGGTTCCGTCCTTACCGCCTGCTAAAAGCAGGCATTAAGGGAAGGACCCGCAAGGGGACCTTAGAATAGGGCGCAAAGGGATTACTGGCACTGGTGTCATTACCGGTGCCTGGTATCCCTTTGCGGCCGGGTCGTAATGACCCCCATTGTCTCCCAACAATGTCCATTAACTACATTCCCACAGGATTATGTAGTCCATTTCCCAAAGCGCCTCGTGTACACATGCCAATTTCTCTCTGCACCTGCCCTCTCCCCACCCATTCCATTTTTCCCAGCACTCCAACTAGTCAGCACCACAATGACTGGCAACCACTGCACACCCACATGTACTTGACTCACCAGGCCTTCACCGCTACACATCATCAACGTGCACAACGCTAGCCCACCCAGGCCTAGTTGGCCTGATGTCAATACCCTTGTGCCCAATGCTCCCACTCATGTGCCCAAGCTCACCAGAGATCCCACTCATGTGCCCAAGCTCACCAGTGCTCCCTCTCATGCGCCCAAGATCAACAGTGCTCTCACTCATGCGCCCAATCTCACCAGTGCTCCCAATCATGTGCTAAAGCTCACCAGTGCTGCCAGCGGGCACCTCCCCCCCCTAGCATTAACACACGAAACGCATCTTTGCGCCTCCGTACCCAAACATGTCACTCTCCCCTAAAGCCCTCAACATCACCCAAGGCACCTGCCACACAATGCAAAACTACACAAATAAAACCAGGCACCCCCCCACTAAAATGCACCATGATCAATGCAAGATCAGTCATTGCCCATGCACTTGACATCCATGACCTAATAACCTGAAACAATATCAACATCCTGGCCATTACCAAAACCTGGCTTTGCCCTACTACCAGCTCAGCACTCTCCAATGCCATACCTTCAGGTTATACCCTACTCAGAGAATAAAGAACAGACAGCAAAGGAGGGGGGTAGCATTCCTAAATAAGTACGCCATCCCACTCGCCCAGACCTCCATCGGCCCCTTACCTTCCTGCAAAGCCCCAGCAATTAAACTCACCACCACTCCCAATCATTCCATAACACTGTACATTCTGTACCACCCCCCAGTTCTCCCTTCCACCTTCAAAGAAAACCTCGTCCAATCCATAAGTACCACCCTCAAACCAAATACCAGCTCATAATCCTAGGAGACTTCAATCTTGGCTACAATGATCCCTAAAATACACACACCTCCGCCCTGGCTAAAGGCTGTGCCTCCCTAGGCTGCACTCAATAGATTACTGACTGCACACATTCCCAAGGCCGCACACACGATTGGCTACTCGATCAGATATGTAACACATCAATCACCTTTAGCACCACCTACACATGGACAGACCACCATGCTGTAACTTTCAACCTACCCATTCGACAGAAGCATACCAACCAGGCCCCCCGCTCACCCCCTGCTCTTGCACGAAACACACAGAACCTCACAAGTGAGTGGCTAATCCCGCTTCTCACAACCAAGACACCGATAAACAATGACGTTGAGTTCCTAGTAGAGCAGTACAATTATCTATTATCCAACACAGTGGAATCTTTAGCCTCCCTCAAGTTGCATAAAGGAAAACATTAACCACAAAAACACATTGTATACTACACAACTCCACTCCATACAGCAAAAAAGTGTGCTGCCGAAGCTACATGGCATAAGGATCAAAGTGTTTCTAACAAGGCACTATCCGCAGAACAGTATAACATACATAAACAATCCATTCTAGCCACCAAGGCAGCCTCATACAACAGCAGAATATCAGAAGCCGCCTCAAGCTCACGTGACCTGTTCGCCACTCTCTGTGAACTCGAAACACCCACCACACCCCCATCGACCATCACCAAATACAATACCTGGTGCAGCAACTTTTAAGACACCCTTACCAGAAGGATCTTACAATTATGAAGCGAAATTAAGTCCAAAGTTCACAACTTGCCCATCTGCCCACCGCAAACGCCAACCAATGCACCCCCTGCAAATTTACAGCTCTTACCATTCTCTCCCATCACCAAACTTCATCTGGCCAAGCTGGTGAAGGGCCTCAAACCCTCATGTTGCAAAGGAGACATTTGTCCTGCCACCATAGTCAAACAATGCTTGGCACCACTCACACTCCTCATCACAGCCATTGTCACTGTCTCGTTTGCCTCCAACATCATCCCCTCCTGTCTTAAAGAATCTTGGAACACCCCTTTGCTAAAATAAAAACCTTCACTCAATCCTACCATACACACCAACTATTGACCCATCACCACCATCCCATTCCTTCTGAAAATCCTAGATAGAAACCCATACACCCAAATAAAAGCTTTTCTGGAAGATCACTCCATCCTCAGCCCCCCCCAATCCAGATTTCGCCCTGGTCATGCAACTAAAACGGCCCTCCTTTACCTCAAGAATCAACTAGATGATGCCAAGGATGTTAGACAACTCTCCCTCCTGATATTACTTGATCTCTCTGTTGCATTCGATCTGGTAGAACAAAACAGCCTCCACCATCAACTGACATCAGTCGCATACTTTTCCCCCGAGCAGCTAGCTGGGTGGCCTCATTCCGCGTAAACAGAACCTTGCAAGTTGCTGGCAAAGCCTTGGCTGCTCCCACTCCATTGCAATGCAGTTGCGTCTCCTCTACCCTCTATAATATTTATACAAAACCTCTGTTTGTCTACCATGGCTTCCTGGTCTTCTCCTTCATGAACTACGCGGATGATACTCAAATACTAATCCCCCTGACAGGCTCTTACTACCAGGACTGCACCACTGTAAATGCCATTTACGCAATTAGCCAAACCTGGATGGCCCAACACAGCCTATGTCTGTCTTAAATGTGAGAAGACTGAGCTGCTCCTAGTTGGCCCCTCAACCCATCTCTCAAACATTGTCCTAGCTTACCGGCTCTTCTCCATAGATGGCCACAACATCCCTGTCTCCAAATCAGTCAAAACATTGGGTATCTACCTTGACGCTTCTCTGAATATGACCCACTAAATCAATAACACGCTTCTGCAAAAGCATACATGACAAAACGTATACAAGCAAGCAGACCTTTGCTATCCACCACCAACCACCTCTCAGTTGCCTGCGCTCTTGTGCTATCCAATCTAGACTACTACAATGTCCTACTCTGTGGGACCTCAGACAAAAACCTGAACAGGCTCTAGGTCATTCAAACAATGCCCTTAGAGTCGCCCTGGACTTGAACAAATCTGAACACATCTCTGATTTACGGCGCTCAGTCCACTGGCTCTGCATCCGGGAAAGAATACAAGTTAAAATACTCACGATTGCACACTGCTGCCTGATGAACAAACCCCCAATTTACCTCACCCAGAGGATCAATAAATACATGCTAGCCAGACCACTCAGATCTTTCAACAGCTAGCAACTACTCACTGCCAGATTCATACGAAAATGTGTCAGTTGCTCAAAATTCCCCACCGTTGTGGTCAACTTCTGGAACAATCTCCCGCCCCATTTATGGTCTGAAATGTCCTACAAACTCTTCAGAAAAAAACAAAAGACCCACTTGTATAACTAGTGGTTTGAATTGCTCCCACCTATTAGCTGTACCCATGCAACTAGTGTTTAGATGCCCAAGGGCTTGGTGCACTGCTATAAATAGTCAAATGAAATAAATAAAATAAAAATCCCATACCTTCATACATAAATAAATACAGCTGCGCACAGTGCCTTTGAACATGCATCAAGTGCTAGAGGATGGAGTTGAAGAGGAGAAGGAGGAAGTTCAGAAATAACCAAATGAGGCCCAAGGCGGAGAACACATTACATCATCTCAGCAACAAAGAGAGCAATCCATGGATGAAGACAATTTCAGTGATTCCTGAAAAATTCCTACATTTGATTATCTCAAACTCAAATAAAAAAAAATTAAAAAATGTATTCGGATAAAATGGGCAAGTGCATTCATAATATAAGCACAGTTTTCATGGTAAAGATGAAAATGAATTCTGCTAAAACATATTACAGGTAAAAATGAAAAGTAAAAGAAAAGTCAAGCTGAAGAACCATCAATAAGATTTACAAAAATACTGTTAAAATAATGTTCACAAATATAAGTATATAGAATACCATCTAACTTATGCTATGCAGTAAAAAGCCTACCATTTCCATTCTATCCACTTAATTAAAGTACATCTTCCTTTCAGGGGAGATCTCAAGTAAGTCTGCTAGGTCCAAGCTACTAAAGGAGAATCAATCTTCAGCAATTAAAGTAAGGCAGGTCTGCATTCTGTAGAGAATAAATGACAGAAAAGCAATATAATCATAGTCTTTCTTATGATTGCATATGCTAGAAAGAAGAAAATAAAGTGCTATAAAATCCTCTGTTATGGTATTACATATCAAACAGTTGGACCCAGATGTAACTCTGGGCTTCGTCAGGAGTGGGCGGGATCCCGGTGGTAAATCCGCCCACAAAACTGCCCAACGCAAATAGCGTTACTGCAACTCGGTCTGGCGCTATAAATGCTGGGTCCCGATTTGCCGTGGGGCGGTAAGTCCCCTTTCATATTGGGTCCATTGGACCCAATGGGGCATTTTCGGCGCTATTACCGCAGCACTATTAGCATAAAAAATAGGCAGAAAGTGGCCAGATTTCCCTCCAGCTCACAGCTGGAGGTAAATCTCCAACTTTGCACCCAACTCATATTTGGCCAGAGCGGTAATGCGGCAGTAACGATATTACTGCTACATTTTTACAGCTCCACCCAACTTGTGATGAGGCCCTGTGTCTGTTCATTTACAAGTAATTGCTCTTAACGGGACCAAATTGAATCTTGCTCTGGCAATAAGCAATTTTTCATGTTTAAATCGAGGGACATAGAACTGCTGCATAATAACTTGTGAAGTCAATTGGTTTGTTGGGATAGTTCTCTAGCTTCCCTTTCAATCACCAGAGATTCTCGACATTTTACAATGATCAGAAGGTTAAGAAAGAGATTTGTAGATATAGAATCTAAACATTATTCACCACATTAATGATATAATTTTTTGTTCAACAAAAAATAACCAGGGAATTGAAAGGTAGTTTGACTCAGATGCAAGGAGGGATAAGCAAGTGTTGTGAGCAGAGCACTGACAATATAGCCATCAAGCAGTGACAATATAGCCTTTCTTGATCTGAAAATCTTCAAAAAGGAAAACCAACTGGGTACTACATTATTCAAAAAACCCACAGACAAGAATACGCTTTTATTGTTCAGTAGCTTCCATCCGTCTAGTCTACGGGAAAATTTACCTAAGGACAATTTCTTAGAATATGACGGAACTGTAGTGAATTGGCTAACTTTAAAATCAATAGACAGTTCTTGAGCGAAAAACTAAAACAGAGACAATATCCTTGGAAAATAATCAAGAGATCTATGAAGAGAGCATGTAACGCAAATCACAAAGTGATCCTTCAGAAACACACAAAACCACAAGATGATAGAATTACATGTGTCTCATCTTTTTCGCCCCTGAGTAATGACCTAAGAAGGGTGATACTAAAAAATTGGAAAATCATTCATACCGATGATTTTCAACCCAATTGTCCTAGATTTGCCTTCAGGCGGATGCCTAATCTGTGGGATAAATTAGTACACACTTACCCTATTAACAAGATTGAGACACCCATTCAATCTACATTATGGGGACTACCACCAGTCAGTGGTCATTATGCATGCGGACATTGTTCAGTCTGTCATTTGACCAAGAATTTGAAACAGATTGATCTGTATGAAAGGCTATGGAAATACCAATCCTTCTCAAATTGCTTGACCAAATGGGTGATCTATGGGATAAAATGCCCTTGTGGGTTAATCTATATAGGCAAAACGATCAGGTCAGTGAAATTATGAATTGGCGAACATCGCTCAGCCATACGGAATGGTACTCCGGATAAACCATTGGTGGCCCATTATTTACAAGCGAAACACACATGCGAAGACATATTTTGGTTTGTTATTGAGACATCTAAAGCTCACCCACGCGGAGGGAATAGGGATCTGTTCCTTAAAAAAATGGAGCACAAATGGATTTATAATCTCAATACAGTCCAGTCCGGTCTAAATATTGCCGTAGAGTGGAGTCTGTTTATCCACTAATAGCTCAGACAACCAGTGGGGGGTTAATGAAATATGATCTCATTGCCATTTATGTCTATCATGTCTGCTGGAGGGTGATGCCTTGTCTATAATTGTCATATAATGCATAACCATTGTGTGCACAAATTTGCTCTATAAGAAAAAATGTATTTGACACACTATACACACCCCCTTACTGAGAACTAGCAAGTAGATCATTATTTACTGCAGTGTTAAGTATACCTTCATAGGATCCATATACACTCAAAAATGGCTGACCCCTTTCTAATACTGAAGAAAGTCCTTCCTCTATTACACACACGAATGGACTGGACTTGGCAGTCCTCTTTCGATGTCAACAAATGACATTTGGCTTACACCAGTATTCAACCAAGGAAAAAGCCACGGGGTAAAGCGATTCTGTGAAGGCGAATGCACACACGACAGGTAAGCCTGCTTTGAAATCCATGCCACACTTGATTGTTGCTCAAAAACGTACAGAGAGTCTAATTGTACTCTCTGTTGCCTTTGTCTCCCACACAGAGCCATTCACTGACACGCGAGCGGTTTAAAATATCTAACCCACTATATAACAAAGCAAGACAGCCTTGGGGATCATTATGGCCAAGTAAGTATTACTCCCTGCCACTTAAATGTTTGAAAGAAACGTAAATCAGGTGAAACCTGTGAAATTGAAAGGCTTTTCGCATTTCTTTTAGATTCCATGATGCATTATGGGACATGTAGTATCCGGAATACCATAGAAACAATCCATCGGTACACCACTGAAATTTTTCTGCAGGACTTGAAACAAAAATCCCTGCCTTACACACAAAGTGGTAAATATGATTGATTCATATATCAAAATGTAACTATTGTTGGTTCAATATGTTACTTGTTTCAACAAAAATCTTAATAAATTTACGTATTGATTTACAGCCTGAACTCTTAAAGACGGACTGGTCTGCCGCCTCAATTAAATTGATTCATGCAATCACTTTGCCCATCACACCAAAAGAAATCACTTTTAAGGTTAGCAACCTGGCTACTTGTTTTGTATGCACACAAACACCACCATCACCGTTTTTATCATGTTTGAGTAAAACAATTTTTATTTATCTTTTTAGGTCACTACACTGACACATAGGCGCCATGTTGCCAGTGTAATGTGTTTCTTTAACTTATCGCGTCCTGAAGACGGGGCATTGTACTTTACTGATGAGCTTTAAACTGCAACAGTGTTGTCCTTCTCCCTAGAAACATATTCAAATGTTGACGCTATTATACCATGTTGTTGTATAATTGAAAATGCGATCAAAATACACCATTACTAACATCACGCTAATTGTACATTGCAAATGTTTTGGTGTCTGCTTCTTCTGCCCATTTGTGTTTCTACAAATAACGAACGCTGGAAATAGGTTTTTTATGTTGTTTTACCATGTTGTTTGATATAATAATTAAAATATGCTAAACACATTTCTTTGTCTATGGTGGGAGATATAATCCTTTGAAATTCCCACTGTGAGGTAAATTTCTGACAAGTAGCCACCTTTCGGTATGTTAGAGGTAGTAGCTAGTGGTATATGTACGTTTTATTTCTGCTCAGATGCAAGGATACGAGAAAGTATACAATTGTTTAAGGTAGCTTTAGCATTAGTCCAAATTCATAGCCACAATTTGACCGGTTCTATTTGCAATTCACCCTCTATTCAGGGCAGACCACCTTCACAAAGTTCTTCAAAGGTCGGGCAGAGGCGGGAAGCCCAAGTATAGATTTGACCAATCTATTCTCTAACACTTACATCTTATTGAGGTTGGCAAGAGCCCAGGTTCCCGTCCATATTTGGCCACCACCTTTGCTTTAATTCAATAGATTCTTAACAGGATATCCAAAGGCTGAACCTTATAGACAGACGCTAACTAAATGTTAGATAAACCCGACAACCTTGGTCATCTTTAATGCCTGTTTTCAATATGACTATTAGCCCGCAATCTGGTTGTAAAAATAAAACGTAGATAGCCAAAGGTCTTCTTCACTTTAACTGCACATTATCTTGTTCAAAAGTAGGTAGCTTGATTGTTTTGCTTCCAGCTCGACAGATCATTATGGCAGATTTAACTAGATTGATAGGTATGTCAATGCTTTTCATGAATGCTGAATAGGCACTAACCAGATGTTGTAATGATCTGGGAGTCTTTGCAATTAAGTCTGTGTCATCTGCGTACGGAAGAACAGGGATGCACATCCCACCCAAGCAATGCATATCAGCATTGCTTCAATACAAATTGGTATTATCCATTAATATAACGGGAAAGTAATAAGGGTATCAGGAGACAACCCTGCCTCACACCAGTACTCATAGGAAGCCAAAAAGTACATTAGCCATCAGCTCCTAAGGACACACAAGCTGTCATATTTTAATGGGCCTCATTACGACCCTGTCGCTAATGGGTTGACGGCACCGTAAAAGGCTGCGCGCCGTTAACCCATTAGTGCCTGATTACGAGGTCCCTTTGCGGGACCCGACCTTAACGGCTGGTCTACACCAGCCGTTAAAGTAGGGAGCCGCAAAGGGACCTTGGTGCTAAGTACGGTACCGCAATTTGCGGTACCGTACTTAGCGCCTTCCCCATTCCCATTGAGCCCTATGGGGCAAAAATGGGAATGGGGAAGGGCCATGGAGGAAGGGGGAATTACCGCCCCGCCAACCTTGTAATGGGGTGGTTATTCCCCCTTTCTCCATGGCGGAGTTGGTAAGTTACCAGCATGGACCATGGTGCTATTGGCACCATGGTTTTCCGCCAGGGTCGTAATGAGGCCCAATGTAATAAGGCCAAGGTGTTAATCAATTCACTCTGGCAATTTTGGCCCTTCAGTCACTTCCATACTTTTGATCTATTAACCTCATCAAAGACAGTGCAGAGGTCAATAAATACTAAATAAACATACTTTTTTAATAAATAGTATTATATATTATTAAATATAAATCGAGATCATGCTCATTAGTGTGCCAGCCCTCACAAAATCCAAACTGAATAGGTGAAAGCATATTGTCCTTATCGGCCCATGATTGTAGGCAGATGAGAATAGCTCTGCCAAAGATCTTGAGTAAGGAGTCCAGCTGGGATATTGGTCTATATGCAGCTGGGGTATACCTCCAGCCTTTCTTAAAGATAGCACACATTTGGGACCAATGCCATGAGTATGGGAATTGTTCAGTTGTAAGCAACACTTGATGGCATGAGTGAAGAGTGGAGACCATAGATGTTCAATACTCTTAAATAGATCTACGGGAATACAGTTGGGCCTGAGCTCTTATTTGAGGCTTGCTTTCGTAATGATACAATTATTTCACCAATGTTAAACCAAACATCATGCTTATTTTAATCTAGACTCATTACTCTGCCCGCACAAATTGCTCAGTGTTTATGTGCCCATTGTTATACAAGTTGGAGAAATGTACCACATGTATGGGATCCTGTAGATATGTTTCAACATGATTATGATCAATTAAGTATTTGGATCCCAAATTCACTAAATCACAAAAGTCTCAAGAATTGTTCAGCAGCATCACATGGTTGACTCCAGGACATATGGTCCAATTTGGTCTTTCTTCACTTCCAAATTATTGAGCTATTGGTATGCAGACTTTTTAGGGCATATAAAATGTCCCTTTTGGCACTTCTAGAATTATGATCTGACCAATCGTTTTTGGGCTTTCGTTTCACTGCTATGCCAGTTTTAGGTAAATGCTGTCTAGATGGATTTTATACGTTTTACAAAGTTATTCATGACTAACCTAGGATTATAGTCCATATTCAATAAGCCATTTAAATAGGGCATATTGTGGGCAATCAAACCACTCTGGGTCTTCAACCTTTTAGTAGCATCCCAGTTTATCCTCCTACAACATGAAGATAGGGATCCACCATCAGCTCACAGGCGACAAAAAATAACATGACAATGATTGAGACTCAGAAACCTCTACTTTGACGATACCACTGAGAACGAGGGGGACCATGAAATACATGAAGAGGGTGCAGCCAATGAATAACCCTGGCAATTGTCAAGTGCAACACTGTGCACACGAAGCAAGATTCAGACACTCCATGTGCAGGTGCACAGTATTTCCCAAATACATTCTAAAAAAAACAGCATTACGTGTTTATTTTGAGCTTAGCTACTTCGACGTTTGTTTGGTAGACTCCTGTAGCTTGGATGACATAAATACCTATTGTGATGAGTCCCTTGATGTCATCACTTCTCCCACATAGGGGCACCCTCTTAATGGGGCCAGGGAGGTGAAGCCACTACCTGATAGTCCCCCTGGGGGTGGTACTCAGCAGGAGGATCCCATGGGAGGAGACACCCTGCATGGAAGAAGGGAATACTATTAAGGGAGAATGCGGTATGTTAACCACTGTGCCGCCATGCATTGCTCACCCAACAATCCTGATAGGGCGCAAGCACCTCCATCCTCTATGTCTCCTGTTTCTTCTGTTAGTTGCTTCATGCATAGTAATCTTGTCTATCAGGTAGACAGTACTTTGACGAGGAAGAGTGAGAAAAGAGAATAGGTGGCTCCAAAAATACTGACATGAAGAAGAGCAGGGCAATGAAGAGCCCTATGCAGAACCACGACCAAAATACTAGTTATCCGGAATTTGAAGGACAGCTTAGCCAAAAACCAATGCAGGACTCTCCTCGGGGTCAGTCCTGCCCCAGAGGAGTATTGAACTCAGGAGCAAAGCCACGCAGGGAGAACACGCTACAGACCCGGATGCCAGGAGAAGGGAAACAGCATCCGAGAAGGCTTAATGGAGCAGAGGGAACCAGGAAGGCACTGAGAAACCCTAGAGGCTGTGGTCAGCACGAAGTGCAGAACCTGCTTCCTCATCCCAGTGTGACCAAACAGAGAAGTGAAACATACTGGGTGAGAGAGCACCCAAAGTAACCAGAAGAGAGGTAAGGGTCTGTGACCCAAATGTTGAGATGTTTGGAGAGTTTTATATGCAAGATAATGACGGGCAGGATAGTGAACCAGGATTGAGTAAGAGACATCATAAACCTGAAGAGAGGGTCTGGGACCCAAAGGTTAAAATGTTTGAAGAATCGTACATACAAGATAATGCCTGGCAGGATAGTGAACTGGCCCTGAGACAGAGACATTTTAAAGGGTTCTAGGACCCACATAATGAGAAGAGAAGACCAGGGGAAGTGAGAGATATCCCTTGGCAAAGGTCAGAAGAAGACCAACAGAAAAGCAAGACATTCTTTAATCACAGTCAAGAGAAGGCCAGGGGTAGAGAGAGAAAGCCTTTGCCAAATGTTGAGAGAAGACCAGAGGAGGAAATATGTATCATCTGGAAAAAATCCAGATATCATTGTGACTGTTGAATGATAGCCTGGAAGAGGCAGGGGGAAGGGAGACACTTTTCCCATCTTGGTGGAACTGTAAAGATTTGCCTAGGAATGCCTGGGGAAGAGAGACCCCTCTCCCCCCCCTATTTGCATGGAACTATAAAGAAAGGCCTAATGACAGCCAGGGGAAGAAGGATATTCCCCCATCCCTTACGAACTGCCTAAAACCATCCAGAAGGAGGGAGCCACCCTTCAGGAGTTAGGGCGAGACCAGGGGTCGAAGTGTAGGACGAAGTGTAGGAAAGAAAGTAGTGGACCTATGTTTCCTGCTGGCCTGCACCGCTCTCAACAAACCCCATCACAATGCCCCCATCCACGCACAATACAAACCCCCTACCACATGCGCCTGCTGTTTAAGGAAATGTTTGTGCAGTGCACTGAATGTTTCAACTTCTTCCAAAATACAATTTTATTTTAAAACAAAACCATTCCGGAATGGTTTCTTTTTAAAATAAAAGTAAAGGAACAGTAAAACGTAATGAAAAAAGTAGAGGAGAACCGCTCCCAACTGCTCCCGCCCACTTTGACCGCAGGGCGAGACCTGTTATATAGTTTTTCTTTTGAAGTGTAAAGGACGGAAATAGATTTGGGACATAGGATAGTGGATTATTTACTTTTTATGGATATTCTGACATCATCCTTAGTTTTGTTTGAGGAGTGAAACCTCTCTTAGTTAGAGGGACAGGTAGTGTTCTTCCTTATTTTCTGTGAATCAAATGTTTATGCCAACAAGCATGCCACCTTTGTGTCCCGGGTATACTTCTGTACCCTTACAATATGCATATGTATATGAGTGTGCCTATAGGGTAGGAGTCGGTGAGAGTGGTCTGGAGAGGAGAAGAGGGGACGGGGAAACACCCCATTTAGAAAAAAAAGTGTGTACAACCTTAGGGATTCAACCGGAAGTCAAAGTAACTGTAACACAATAAACACATAAACAACAACATATACAACTTTTAAGTCATTCACATACACAGCACTAGGTCCTCAGTCAACAGCATTCCCTGCAAAGTACACAGCACCAGCCTCAAGTGGAGGAGCATGTTGGGCTCCTTTCATTGCTCCAGAAAATTCAGGAGTGAGGGTTTTTTTTATGGAAGAAAATCAACAAGCACATATTGTTACCTGCTATATATACAAAAACGTGGTCACCTCTTACCTGTGGGCCCACATAAAATGGTATCATACACATCCCTGGAATAAGGAAATGGGGAAAGGGCAGCCTCCCACCAACCAACTGCAGACATTGCACATATTTGCACCGCCTTCCCACACCCCTAGACCAGATACACCAGAAGATCTTGCTAATTCAGAGATTTTCACAAGCCCTGTCTTAACACTCTCTTTGGAGGGATGCAACAGCAATCCCTTATCATGAAAGATCGCATAAAAGATTCCTCAGGTGATGAAGATGTGTGTGTGCAATCAAGTTACAGTCACACAGGTGGCGATAGGTGGTAGAGACTTTCACTCTGACTGATGGTAATGTTTGCGTGTGTTACAAAAATATAGCTTTAGTTTATCTTTTATTCTCACTTTATTTGTCTCTCCCAACCATGAGGCCACTCTCCAATTCCTATTATCACGCTCACAAACTGGAGAGTCTGGCTCAATATATTTGGCTGTATTAGCCAGTGGAGCCAGAACTTGTTTCTGCGTTCTATCTTTGATCCGGATCCACCCATTTATCACCCATTTCCCTGGTCATCCAGAAGTGGTCAGGGTTGTGCACAAGCATGTTCTCCTTCATGGCATCCACTATTAGCTCATCATATGGCTCACACTTACTGACAGAGGTAAGGCAATGCATCTCGCCTGATCTGCCCAAATGTCACCACCCCCTGAACTCTACCAATACCAACAGTAGGTTTCATTGCTATTGGTTTTAAAGTTTCCATGTCAGGCTGTGCTGGTCCAAAAATGGGAGGTTGGGGAGATGGTTGCGTTAGATCATAGTAAAGAGGGTTCGAGGTTTCTTGCTAGAAGATTAGTCAGCTGAGACTCCGTAAGTTCTGCGGAAGGGTTCTGCTCTAGCTGTGTACGTAGCACTTGATGTGAGCTCATTTAACACAACATTGTGTCACAGATTAAACTGCTTGTGCATTGAGGGGGTGCCAAGGCTTTTTTATATACTTGGAATACCTGTTGAACTGTCTTCTTGCAGAGGTTGAATATTACACTGCCAGCCATGCACCTGACGGTCACACTCTCTGGGAAGCTGAGGTACACCGACAAACATGTACGGATGTGTGGGGATGTCTTGTGTCCAGGCTTCACCCTCTTGAGGATAGCTTTAGCTCACCTTTCTCCCTCCACTTGGGTAGACAAGGATGCAGTATCCCCACTGGCGTCCTCTTCAGCAATCTGATAGCTATCTCTTGCTCCATTGCCTGGTGCTCTGTGGTTTGCTGCAGTGCCACCTCCTCCTCCTCTCTCATCTGCCCTTTGTCTTCCTGCACCTCTGTGGGACCTCGCCCTGCTGCCCCCTCCTCCCCACCAACTTCAAGGTATTTTCCCACCTTCTGCAGGTATTTCTCGAGTGACTATGCAACATCACAACCTGATCCGAATCTTCCCTCCTCATCCATTCTCTCCCCTCCTCAACCACCACCCCCTCCTCAACCACCATCTCCCAAACGTTGCCGTTATCTCAACTTGTGTCTCCCACTCCTCAACTACTGTCTTCCACTCCTCAGGCTTCATCTCAACTTCCATTCATCCTCCTCCTCCTCCTCCATCTCTAACTACACATCTGGTACAGGAGTCATGTTGCTCCTAATCTTCCCCCCAGTCCCTCCTTCCAAATAAATGGACATGTTGACTAAGGCTTGAATATGCAAAACCCAAAAGTGCCCAATGCGTCTAAGGTGTTAATGTGAACAATACAAAACAAGTGGGAAAGGCAAAGCGATTCTATCAGGGCTCACGAAATGGGAAAGGGTTTGCAAAACACACAGACATTAGAGACGGTGGCTGAGGAGAACACAGGAAGAATTCTTGAGTGCACAGACAAAGGTTACTCTACAAACACATAACTGGAAAGTTATTGGGAAACGTTTCTGGGATTTGTAACATTTTTTGGGGGTGACACAAAGGGCACAGAGGAAGGTACAAGAGGTACGCTTTTTATTTTCAAAAGGAATTAAGGGTCAAAATGGAAGATTAGAGGGTGAGCCTACAAATCACACACAAACACACAAAGCATGGACCAAGAAACAGCAAAAACTACATTTCCCAGACTTCCATTTGACTTTACAAAGAAACGTCTGGCGCTTCTGCAACTAGCCGTTCTTTCCCGGTCCGTGCCACCCGATGCTATCCTGCTGGTCAGAATGACCTGCGCTGTATTGATACCTGCACAAAATAACCTCTTACTTGCATGTAAGTACTCTCTGCTGACTTCTGCCATTCTGCCATTCTGCCACATGATTAATCCTCTTTTGGATCTCACCTTGGCGCTTCCTGTGTCACGCTTGGAAGATGTGTTCCTGATACCTCCCTGTCCCACCCCCTGGTCTTTGCCCCACATTATAGCCATGGGCTTTCCAACAGAAATGCCTCTACTTTTGGCAGTTCAGGAAAGCTGCACGGGAGGCAATTATCTGAAAATACTTGCATGAATACGAAGAGGGTAATCATACATCTACTCAGCCAGCACCCCCGATTAGAAACATCAATTCTCCCATTATGTCTTCTGGTTCAGCCGACAGTTGTCCCATATTGGATACACAAGCTGTGAGTGCTGCTGCCTCATGTACCCTTAAACCAGGCAGCACTCACCCCTAAAACTCACTAGGGAACATGGGATTATTCCCCACAGCCCCTCGCCAATTACCCAGGATATGGCTATACAAGGCATTGATGCTGAGCCGCTAGGGAAACCTGGCATTCAGTCTAAGCTCAGTCATCACCTACCTCTGTCATAAACAAATACTTGAATTAAAGCTAAGACTATGGTCTACCAAATTGTTCAGGCTTCTCTCCTTAACACAATGGCCCTCATTATGACCCAGACGGTAAGTATTCAACATTACCGGCATGGCGTAATTAACGTTTACGGCCTGGACCGATGCCGTAAAGTCCGGCACATTCCGACCCATCGCGCACGAGCATTACGCCATGCCGGTAATGTAAACTACGCCATGCCGTAAAAGACCCCAAAACGGCCCCTACCGGCATCGTACGCCGCGCAAGGTGCACTACGGCCATCCATCACAGCGGCGACCGTAATTAGCGGTCACCGTATTTAGCGGTCACCGTAAATAAGCGGAACCGGAAGTAGCATCATCGCACAGGAACGGGAAAGAGCACGGCGGCCATCTTTAAAAACACAATCCATTGCCCTCCTCCCCAACCATTCTACATCCGACCCTGAGACCTGTCAAAACCCATTACCCACCCATTTTCCCACTACAAAATGCCAAAAGTTGTCAAAAAAGCCTGCGATCGGCAGCGGCAGGACCGCTTCACTTGGGAGGAACTCACTATGCTGGCGGAGACCCTCCAGGAGAATGCAGCGGTGGTCTTCTCCACACAAATGACCAGGCCGGCAATTGCCAAGAAGAAGGCCATATGGGCCATGGTGGCACAGCGGGTCAGTGCGGTGGGAACCGTACCCCGCAACGCACAGCAGTGTCGAAAGTGGTGGGATGACCTGAGGCTCCGCGTCAGGAGCATCCTCTCCGCAAACCGCAACCTGGGCCTGGCAACCGGGGGAGGATCGGATTCCCCAATTAAACTCCAGCCATGGGAGGAAATCTGTGCCTCCACAATCGGCATGGAGAGCATAGAAGGGGTAGGAGGGATGGAGAGAGGAGCACCGACATCAGGCGATGCAGGTAGGTGCCTCAAATCAAGCCATGCAATAGTCACTGAAGTCCATTCATGTGTAGCACAATGTTACCCTACAGTGTCAATGCAACACATCAGCAGGAGACTGCCCACAGCCACATCCGACCTCCACCCTGTACACATGTAGTATGCACAGCCTAACTGCAGGCACCCACATACCTCCATGCTAAAGCCACACAAAAAGGAGACAACCTGCATGCCCCTGCCTCAAATGTGCTGCATCTAGTAACCAAAATGATGTCAGTCATTGCGATTCCAATGTCCGCAGACCCATCAATAACACTCTCCCTCCTTTGCTCCAACACAGGCTCAAATTCCAACCCTGAGGATGAGGACACCCCTGCCACAACACAAGCCAAGAGGGCCAAGACCACTGTGCCAACACCCTCCACCTCAGCTGTAGTGAACAAGACACTGCAGCAGTCGAAATCCGTTGCCAGTACACAGGACGGGCCACTGACAGGCACCCCAGCAGGCAGCATGGCAGCAGCAGCAGCACCACACATCCCCACAATGTTTGCCACAGAAGACACAGGTTCTGCAGGAAGCAGTACCATAGGCGAAACTGCTGCCATTGCAGCATGCTCTGAAAGTGACACAGAGAAGCCCGATGTCGGACCCCCCACTGACCACCATCATTCCCCCTGTCTGTCCCAGAGCAGCCCTCATGAGGATCCCACACAGGGGCATTCAGAAGATGAGGACTGGCCATCCACCCCATGCCCTGTCGAAAATCAGCAGGAGGGGAGCAGCCCCTTCGTAACACCATCTGCAATAGGCATGGGCCAGCAGAGCCAACATTCCCTGGAGGAGATAATCAGGCGCCAGCAACAACTCTCCTCGCTTATGAATGAGCATGCTGCAGAATGTGGGGGTGCAAGGGCAGCTATGGCACAATGTACAGAGACCCTGAGGGCTGAAATGGAGCAGAGCACTGAGTCCCTGAGGGCTGAAATGAGCGGAGCACTGAGACCCTGAGGGCTGAAATGGAGCAGAGCACAGAGACCCTGAGGGCTGAAATGCAGTCCTCCTCAAAGGACATGTGTGCGGAACTTGCCGCCGTGCGGCGCGTGCTCTCAGAGCTAGCCAACTCCATTTGGGACATGTGTGCACATGATCAGGCAGGGACCTCCTCCGCTGTCAGTTCCACCCAAAGCAGCCCCATCCGCCGATCGGGGTGAAACCTGCGCAGCACAGGCAGGGGTGCCCCGGGGGCCGGGAGAGGGGGCTTGCAATAGCGGCTGCCCACCGGTATCATGCAACATTAGCCACTTAGTCACAGGGTGTGTTTTGGGGAGTCCAGGGGGGAGTGGGTGTGTTGGGGTGTTCAGGGGGGAGGGGGGAGTGGGTGTGTTGGGGTGTTCAGGGGGAGGCGGGAGGGGGGAGTGGGTGTGTTGGGGTGTTCAGGGGGGAGGCAGGAGGGGGGAGTGGGTGTGTCACAACAATTCACATTTAAAATACACATTTTCCTTTTGCACAAATCAAATGTGTGGACATTGTTCATTGCGTATGTGTGCTTTATTGGTGTACAGTCCACAGTGTGCATGTCCCCGACACACACAGTGCCCCAAGTGCCGTCTCCATGTCATACACACCAGCCGTGTGTGCAAGAAGCATTGGTTGATGATATCTTGACGCATTTCATGCCCCTCCTGTGCATCACCTCCTCCATGAGGTGCGGCCCCATCTGCACCCTCCTCATCCTCATCGTCAGGTGGTTGCAGTTCTGCGTCAGGGGGCAGGGGCACATTTCGTCTGACGCAGATATTGTGTAGCATGACACATACCATGACGATCTTTGCCACCTTCTCATGGTGGTACAGGAGTGCCCCACCAGACCTGCTGAGGCAGTGAAACCGTGCCTTCAATAGGCCGAATGCCTGCTCAATGAGCACACGGGTACGTGTATGTGCACGGTTGAAGTCCTCCTCGTGCTGGTTCTGTGGGTTCCGGACTGGTGTAAGGAGCCACCTCTTCAGGGGATAGCCTGCATCACCTGTATGTGGGCGAGAATGTATGTGTCAGTCATGACGTCTAATTCGAAACATGATGTGCCACCATGGTTTGCATCCAACTGTTACTTTGGACCACTTCTAAATGCACTAATTGATTCAAACTATGCGACCGGTATATGCTCATGGCTCTCATGGCCTGTTTTGCATGCCATCAACCAATGTATGCAGGGGGATCAAGTGCCTTGTGAGTGCCCATCCACTGTGTTTGTTTATGCCGTTTGTTTTGGTGGCCTGGCACGTGTCCTGTGATGTCAATGTTCACATCATTGCAACATTGCTGTCAGCCCCATCATGACCCCAGTGAGCAATACTGATGTTTATAGGGACATTTTGGGGGCCCTGCTGTCTGTGTGATGGTGTGTTGATGTTTCTGTCCGTCATGTGCCTCCTTCGTGCGCAGTTATGGGGGACAGGCCTTTCGGTTGATGGTGTTTGGTGACGTGCATGTAGGTGCATTTCGTTGTAGTCAATGTGGTCTGAATTGGTACAATGCACTTGCAGATGGTTGTTTCATGGTTGGGACACAACCTCATTCACATGGTAGGGCTGCATACATCAGGCACTGGGTTTACTGGTGTTGGGTGAAGTTTGTTTTGCTTAGGGTATGATCTGGCTCTGTTGTCTCTGCTACTCATAGCCAGGTGGAGTGTGCATCATTCCCCCCCCTTTCAGCCAGGTGGAGTACGCAAAATTCCCCCCCCCCTTTCAGCCAGGTGGAGTATGCATCATTCCACCCCCCCTTTCAGCCAGGTGGAGTATGCATTGGTACATCGTTCACCTACCCACTTCACATTTCCATGGTCATGACATTAGACTCACCGAGTAGCCAGGATCTTGGGCCTGCATGTCACTCCATGTAGCGTGGTATTGTGGAGTTCCTCAGGACCATTGAATCATGGGTTGCTCCGGGGAATCGGGCACAACAATGTGTGATGATCCTGTTGGAGTCACAGACCATTTGCACGTTGATTGAGTGAAATAGTTTACGGTTGCGGTACGGTACCTCCATGGCATGTGGAACCACCAATTCCATATGGGTGCAGTCGATGGCACCAATGTAACCAGGTATGCCGGCTAGTGCATGGAAACCCACTTTGGTGTTTGCAATCTCCTGGGCAGTCCGTGGTAATGAGATGTGGTCGTCTGTGTGCTTGAGGAGGGCATCGAGCACTTGGATCAGTGTACGTGAAAATAATGGTTGTGAAATGCCATGCAAGTGCCCCACTGTGTGCTGGTAGGTGCCTGTGGCCAGAAAGTGGAGTACAGACACTACCTTCAGTAGGGGTGGGATGGCGGTTGGTGTTTCTATCATGCTGACAATGTCGTTGTGTGTCATGTCGACAATGGCGGTGATGGTGTCCCGGTCCAAACGGTACAGGGTGTGGATCTGTTCAGCAGTGAGGTTGAATGGACTGGCTTTGATGCGTGGGATTGGGGGCTGCCTGCGTGGTGGCACTGGCTGTGCTGGTGGGGCTTGCTGGCCCTGCCTTGCCCTCCTTCTCCTCCTGCATCTCATCTGTTCTGCCTGTTGTTGTTGTTGTTGTTGTAGCACTTGCATTGCTATCAGGTCCTCCAGCCCCAACATTGCTAGTCCTATTGGTATCATTGTGGAGTGTGACTGGGTGTGGGAAGGGGTGGGGTGTGCTCTTTTTGTACTTCCTGAGTCTGTATTGCCTCCACCTGTGCTGATTCTGTGCACCTGTGGCAGCTGGGTTCACTTTACATGGCCATTTACGGTTGGTTCGCAATGGCGTAATTAGCACCATGGCGGTATGGTACTTAATGGGCTTTGTGATGGCGTTAGGTGCATGTCCGCTTGGGTCGTGATCTGCTTAGCTTTGCGCCATGCCTGTATTTACGGCGTGGCAGGTCGCGGGCGCGCGACCTTGCTGCAGTTAGCGGGAGTGTTAACTACGATGCCGCTAATGGCATCGTAGTTAACGGTCACGGGTCATGATCGGACCTAGCGGAAAACGATGCTGGTAATCATTTACCGGCATTGTTTTTCGCTTACCGCCAGGGTCGTAATGAGGAACAATATCATTGAACGCCCACGCCCATGCATTCGATGTCCAGGATATACCAAAAGCGCTTGGTTGTTAAAGGAGGTGGAGTGGCGATCATTGCAAAAAAAGTTACTTCTTTATGAAACCTGCCTGAACTGCTCCGGATGTGAGATTTGTGGGATATTTAAACCCATGCCAATGTGCCCTACTACATCAGTTTGCCAATAGGGCAAAGAAACTGCCAAAAATGGAGGCGCTAACCCCTGTGCACGCCAAATCTGCAAAACTGCGCATGGTTCATAAGTCACAAAAAGGCTGCACTACCTTGCCACATACAGGCAAAGTTGATGCCTAAACAAGAACTCCCTGCAGGAGAATGCCAGTGGGTGCTGTTACATGTCACATGAATCAAGGCCACAGAAGTGGGTTAAAATCCAAAAATGCCTTTAAAATACAGTTTTCTTAATCAATTGCAACCTTCAAAGTGCTGTTTTGGCACTAATTTCAGGCATTTTCCAAGTGAACTATTGAAATTAAAATGTGCTGAAACCAGAGATCATCCAGTACAGTCAGAGGAATCCAGACCTCTCTGCCTGACAGCTGCATAAGAAAATTAGATGTCAAACTTAGTTTAAAGGTTTTTCTGTTTCCTGAAGAAATTGAAAAATTCACCTATTTAAAGCATGATTGTAAATGGCTTAATTCTTTTAAATGTTCAAAACCCATATGAACTGTGTTTATTTTTATATGTGTTAAAGAAAAGAATTTATTGTGAATTTTAAACCAAACCAGTATTGGAGTTAAGTAACTGCTTAAATTTGATTGGACAGGGGCCAGCCTGGGAAAGATTGACACTTCAGTTTGACAGCCCCTTGCTACAGAAAGCCTTAATGGTTCTTGCATATGGAGCACAATGGACTCATTAGACATTCGTCTTTGGCTGAGCCAAGAACAAAGGACAAACTCTGCTGGGGAGGGACAGGATGCTTCCCTCTACACCCCACCCTGATCAAAGGGAACTGAGCGCTGTTGTTTGTTGAAATGAGAGAAAAAACAACTCTATCAAAGGAACTTTTTGGTGTTTAAATCTTTATTTGTGGTTAAGTTTGAAACTCTTTAACTGTGCAACCTAAAGGAAGATAAATCTAAAAATTGGTAGATGTTAACCTAATCTTAGGCTTTTGCTTTGAAGACATTGATGAAACCTCGATGGAACCTGTACCACTTAAGGAAACAAAGTTACGAAAAAAAACCTCTCCTTGTAGCAGAACTATTATGGTTGCAAGCTTAAGATTGTATGTACATGATCACTGATAAGCACCCAGAGATGTTCCGAATTAGAAATTATTAATCCAAACTGTTATGATTAAAATTGATAAAATTCCATAGAATGAGAAAGACAGCCGTCACAGAGGGGGGATTGAATGTAAATATAGCCCATCAAATATGAAATGTACATGTCTGATTTTATTAAGGAACATCATTTTAGAAATGTGCATTTGGGCAAAAGTTAAGTTTTGGTCAAAATCACTGTGGGAGTTCCTAAATTCCATAAAAAAGATGACAGCTCTGTTCTGACTGCCATCCAAAACAAGGCAAGTGCATGTGCCACTCACAGCCCTGGAGGTGTGTTTTTAAATTCTGCCCACCATAAACTTGGTGATGTCATTTGATAGTATAAATATAGGAACTTCACCCCACATAGGACACACTGCTTCCAGAACACATCCAGATTTCTGCGCAGCGTCTTGTTCCTGACTTATTCATCTTGTCCAGAACTCTTCACCTTGCAGCTGACTCCAGATTCTTTTGCAGAATCCAGGCCTTAGCATTGCTGAGATCTTTTTAGCTAGGCCCAAATTCAACCATCCCAAAACTTAAAAGAATAATTCTGATTCCGTCTGGCTTGCTGTCATTTAGGCTTGCCCGCTGAAACTTGCATCCTACTTATCTGCTGTGTCCAGTGACCAGAAGGTCCCATCCAAAATCCAGTCTAAGGTGCATTCCGAAATTGACCAGAGCCGCGTCGCTGATCCAATCCCTCCAGAAGTGCCCTGCTGCTGGTAGACCTGATCCGATGACCGGAACTTTGACGGTCCAATTTTAATTACAAGGCACTGTAAGTATTAATAGGAAGAACAGTGACCCATAGTAAATCTGCATTGTCTTATCCTATCTCAACCCATCCCATCTTTAAATTAAGAATCCTAGTATTGTCCAAACCATCTTGTGCTGAATTTTTTCATTTGTTTTACCATACCCTAAGTCATTAGTAATTTTGAGTAACTAAAGTAACTCCCAGAAAGGAATCGAGTATCCACCACGTGAAGGGTTACGCTGGCCACGTAACTGTGTAGATTCATGTGTGGCATTCCCTTTTTCATAGTCATTAATATAGTGTAATGAAACCCATCTGTCATTTTTAAAACCGAATTTCTGTTTGTCAGGGGTGGGTGGCCAGAACAGAATGAGCAGATCTGGCTGCAGGAAATAAAAGAACAGGTCACTGCCATAGACCTAGATACATGGCAGGACAAGGGCCCATTACACCAAGCACTTACCAAAGTGTACAAGCCCCAAAAATAAAAGCAGAGCAGTGTAAAATTGTTAAAATAGCGGCCTACCTCTACCTCCACATAGGAATAGTACAGGAAAAGCATGCAGAAAACATAGTTCTGGCTAAGAAGCAAGGGGAAACACTGCAGAAAGCCCAAACTAATCTGGACTCTGCCGAGCAAAGGGTCCAGAAGAGCCAAGAATCAGAAACAGGGGCTAGGCAGTATATTACCAAACTAAAGGAAGATCTGGCTCTCTTACAGCAAGAGAAGGCAGAGCAAGATACCAAATTACAGACACTGCAAGATGAGTGTCAGGAAAGGGTTGACTCTTTACAACAGAAACTGGAGCATCAATTAACTTTTAACAGAGTCTGCGCAGAACAGCTAGTTATCCTACAAGACCGCATTGACAAATTAAAAGAGGAAAAGAATAAATTAATCCTTAAAGATTTGGAATCTCAAACAGAATTTGATGAGGAGCGCCAGAAATCTAGTGCAGAAATAGAGGGACAACCTGGCTGAACAGAGGGGCACTCTAAGTCAGGAGAGGGACGCCCTAGGCCAGGAAGTCAGTCAATTAGAAACTAAGTTAGAGGAAAGAAAACTGGCCCTTCGGAGCTTAGTGAAGTTAAAACCGAATATGAACAGCTACTAGGGCAAAACAGGCGGGTGGAGGATCCTCAGTAAAGGAACACTCAGACCAATAATGAGAAAACTCAGGAGGTGAGCCTCCTGCAGCAAAAATTGGCCCAGTATTTCCAATCTAGGCAGGAAGCACAGAGAGACAATGAGGCTCTCTGTGAAAAGAATGATAGGCTCCACAAACAGGTAGCCATGCAAGAGCAAATCATTGAGACCAATAAGGCCTTAATAGGGGTGCAAAAGAGTCAGATTTTGTCATGCCACCAGGGAATAGGGGCTGAAAGAGAAGAGGTAGGAAGGGACAGAGAAAGCCCTGAACATAACATCCGGGACTCTAACCCCTTCAGTACCATGAACTCTCTGACCTTCATGTCCACTGGCTCATATGAACCAAGGGCCATGGGGATGGTAGACTTCAGCAGAATGGAAAACATGGACTGACAGATCAGCGCCTCCCAGAAATGGATGGGCAGGCATCTCTCTACAGATTCCCAAATGTTAGGGCTAGCCTCTCTGACCAGGGAGACTCCAGTGAGGGGAGAATCATGGAATTGGATCCTCAAAAACACTGCCTACCAAAGGATCAGTCTGTCAAATTTGGTGGGGAACTCCATGAAACTTGGCCCACAAAGAGTATCTTAAAGACCTCTTCCCAGCTAGGGCAGTGGGTGGTTGGGGGGTAGTCAGCCGGATCCTTTCAGCAAGGGAGGGTCAGAAGACTCTTCTGAGCGCCACAGGCATCATGAAACTAGGCCCCGACATTCTGCCAGCCGTTCTCAAGCTCGCAGAATTAGGGAGAGCCTAGAGGATCAAATAGTCACCTACGGTAGCAGTGCTTCTGAGTCAGAGGATGAGTGGACACGGGTGACTAAAACTAAAATGGCCAACAAAATTAAGAGGGCTCTACTAAAAGATCCCCTGAAACAGAAGAAGGCCATTAGGAGCATCATAACTCCCTATCACAAAATTGCCAAGTATTCAGTTTGGGAGCACCTTCAGTTATATGAGCAAATGAGGGATACTTTCCACCTGAAAGATAGCCAGAATTGTATCCAATATGTCAAGTGGACATTGTCCCCTGAATACTCCATCTTCTTTACAGGGATGGAGGATCAAAATCACTCAAGATGGTCCACCTACAGGGCGGCCATCTTAAAATATTTTTCTCTACATAGGAACCCCCAAGAGGCCCACAAGGCGGTCTACAATCTGCAGTGTGTAGAAGCCCACGGCCCACAAGAATTTGTACAAGAACTAAAACGTGCCTTTGCACAGACCACCAGGAGGGTGCACACAGACAGTAAGTAGTTCATTAATACCTACTTTCATGCACTCCCTAAATACATCATGACCCAGCTGGTGAGGGACTTTCACGAGAAGCGATCACTAGACTGGGTCATTGAACAGGCGACTCGTATTTATGAAGTGCAGAAACCGATAGAGAATAAAAATACAAATAACACCCCCAAACCAGCCATCTAACCTGCTGCTAAGGTAGCGGAGGTGAAGATTGCCCCATTTTAGATCTGGAGATGGGGGGCCTAAAGATATTCCTGTACAGAATCCATCTTCTAACCAAAGAACCAGAAGGCCCTCAGGCCAATCCCAAACAGGTAGCCAGGGAGGTAATCCCACCAATGAGACCCCTAACTCCCCTGATTATATCAGCCCCTGTTACAAGGGCAACAGACCCATCCTGGGGAATGTCTGGACTTCCCTAGAGGATCCGGGTTGCATGTTGAGGGCTCAGCAGAACCCTCAGAGGAGCATGCCGGCTCAGAACTCAACAAATCAAGGGTCTGGTACTCCACAGCAATGACGGGGAGAGAACCCCGACAACCCACCGGTTCCAAAGGGGGAGGCACAGGGGGAAGGGGGCTTAGAGGAAGCTTCCTTCCCCACTTGTGAAAAACCCCTGGTTAACCAGGAACAGGAAACAAAATCTCCTGCCCCCGAAAGTCTGCAACCTAAGGAACAGAGGGTGGGTAGGAGAAATAAAGGACATAAAAAGACCCAATTTGTGGAGGAGGTTAGAGTCTTCCAATTTGAAGGAGAGGGGTCCTCAGAGGACTCTGGGAAAATGATCTTCTCCTTCAGGGATGGGGGAACTCCTCCTAAAAGAGAAATGGGTCCCGAGAGATCCTAATCAAGACTGGGTAAATGTGGGGACTGAGATAAAACCACCCATCATTGAACCCCAGAATGACAAGTTAGAAAATCACCTTGCCCAAATATATTCTGGAGACTGCCTCCAAAAAGAGGGGCAGCCCAGAATCAGAACCATGGGTGCCCAAAACGTCCCCAATATCCAACTGTCACCTTTTTCTTACAGACTCCCAAGCTCCCAAACAGAATCCTGGCCAACTACCCCTCTGTCAGCATCAAGAGTAAAGAAATCATCCCACCAATTGGCCCAAAATGCATATTATCTTTGCCCCCTTGAGGAGAAGGAGGGAAGATGTTATGCCCCAGTCCAAATACTGGGGCAAGGTACATTTTTGGCACTGGTGAACACTGGATCCCAAGCCACCCTTCTGTCAAAGAGGGCCTTTGATCAGCTGAATTCAGGAAGTGGAGAGATACCAGATCCCTCTCACCCCTCTTCCTAGACAACTTCAGAACTTTGATGGGAATTAAATTCTTGTTGAGGGGACTGCGGATTTAGAAATTAAAATTGGATGACACAAGGTGAAACACCCGGTCATAGTTGTGACTCCAGAGGGCACACCATGTTTACTGGGGAATGACATCCTGCGTAGATTGTCTCCCCTAATAGATTGTGTAAACAAGGTCCTCTGGACCCAGACTAACTGACCAATAGAATTTAAACATAACGTCAACCATGTTAGTCTAAATGGCACAAGCCACATGGTTGAACAAAAACAGAATCACATTGAATTCTATTTTCAGAACAACAAAATCCCTGACGTGACAGTAATTGCAGTAGGACAACAAACTGGTGATGGGAAGTCCTCTCTATTTCTGAAAATCAACCTTCTGAAGTTCTATACCAATTCACAATCAGAAAATCCAACTTCCATAGTCCAAAATGATGAGAAACCAGCTCAAAGCTTGGCTGACATTCAGAAGTTTGGAGAACAGTTGTTCATCCCTATTCAGTTAAATGAGGGGAAGGACTCTGTTCTCGCCTGAGTGTGCGTGAACAAGGTAAGAACTTCATCAGCGAAGACATGTTCTGAAAACTCCCAAAAGATACAGCCATTCCCACATTTAAATTGATAGACAAATGGGAAATGGACCTTGAAACACCCAATTCCAAACATCTCCTGCCTAGCAGGTCTATGCTCAAAATTTCCATAGGCAACAAGAGGATAGTCCATAATTGTTGGGTCGTGCGAGATGTCCCTGCTGCATTTTATTTAGGCAGTGTCATTCTCAATCGCTTTGCCATTTGTTTGGAACTGATAAACTTGAGAGCCTGGTCCTGATTAGCAGGTAATCCCATGCACTTTAATGATCCAGACAAAGCATTTCAGTCAGCTGAACTGGTGCCATATGCAGTTGAAGTTCATGTTGGAGAGGAAGTCACCATCCCAGAGCAGACCCGACAATTCCCACTTGAAGTAAAAATTAAAAGAGGACAGAAACTGCAAAATCCTGACGCATATGTTCACCTCAATAGTCATTGCAACAGCAAAGGTTGGGGGTAAACCCAACACCACTAGTCAATACAGAACACAACAGCAAAGGTTGGGGGTAAACCCAACGCCACTAGTCAATACAGAACACAACACCAGTCCAATACTGGGCGCAGGCACCATTATTGGAATGGCGGTTGATGACAGACATTTTTCCATAGATTTAGATAATGAACTGATAAGACCAATCCTCAATGACTGTTTTGACAGTGAGAGCGACAATGACACAACACCAGACAGGATCGACACCCGGCATGGGGGGAAATTCATGGTCTACTCTTCCTGCCCTTATGGTAAGGAAGAGGTGACCTGTGACTTCAGGAGGGATGAGGTGATCTTTCAAGTCCACCAGGACTGCCTTTCCCACCTGAAGCCATCAGTTAAAGTTAGTAATTTAACCAGGGACTTCTCTACCAGGCTGGAGGAGGCCATTGAAATAGCCAAACCAGAAGTATTTCCAGGCTTCAGGCAGATGGTTGAAGAGAGAGTCAACCTAGTGGATGCCTGTGAGACTCTGGAGCAAAAGCAAAAATTGAAAGAAGTTTTCTTAGATTTTCAAGATCTCTTTGCATTGGACTCATACGACTGTGGTCGCACCAAAATCCATGCAACAACAATTCCCACGGACCCTGGTATGACTCCAGTGTTTGTGAAGCAATATCGCTTGCCTCTCGCATCCATGGAGTCCCTCACGGAAATCATTAAAAACCTTGAGTCCCGTGGGATAATTCATCCAGTCCACAGCACCTTCAATAATCTGGTGCTGGGGATTTTGAAACCAAACAGTCAGTGGAGACTCTGTGCTGACCTATGGGAGCTGAACATATGGGTCCACACTTCCTGATGGCCTCTTCACTACATTGACCAAGGGCTGGCCCAGATCCAAGGGTCAACGGTATACACTGCTATTGACCTGTCCAATGGGTACTGAACTGTACCTGTCAGTAGCGAGGATCAATACAAGCTGGCCTTTACCTTCAGGGGGCAGCAGTACACTTGGACCCAGAATCCCTTCGGATACATCAACTCCGGCAATTAATTTAATAGCTTCTTGCATAAGGCCATGCCCGACTTGGGTGAAAGGGGTAACATGGCCTATGTAGATGATGTCTTAATCAAAAGCTCAACTGTGGAGGAACACATAGTGGAGATCTGTTATGTTCTGACAAAGTTGAGGGCTGCCGCAGCAAAACTATATTTCCAAAAGGCACAGTGGTGCAGGACCCGTGTCAATTTCTTGGGGCATGAAATAACTCCAGAGGGTCTCTGTCCCCAGGAAAAGAAAGTAGAAGCACTCCTGAATTTAAAAGACCCCACAACTCTGCATGAGCTAAGGAGCCTCCTTGGACTGACTAGAAAGTTCATTGAGGATTATGCAGAGATCACAAGACCCCTGATCCATCTGTTGAAGGGGAGGGTCAAGTGGGAGTAGGGTCCAGAACAAGCCGAGGCATTAAGACAACTCAAAAGAAGCCTCTTACAAGCGTCTTGCCTAGCTTACCTTGTCAAAAAGAAGGAGTTCTTCTTGGAGACAGGGTTCTCAAATACGTGCTTGACTGCAGTATTATACCAAAAGCATGACAAGGTCAATAAAGTCATCTCCTATGCGAGTAAGACTTTATCCTCTGTGGAGTAAAAAGTCAACAATTGTGAGAAGGCACTCCTGGCAACGGTGTGGGCATTGAAGAATTACTGTCCGTTCATCCAGGGGGAACACATCATAGTGGAGACTCCACACCAGACTCTACAATATCTTCAAAGTGACAGAATCCAAGCTGGAAATGTGAGTAATCCCCAAATTACTTCCTGGATTCTGTCAATGCAAGGCTTTCCTGTGGATGTCAGATATATCCAAAAAAGAAGAGTCCCCTCGCACAAGGTCTGGCTGACTTGCATGATTGTGCCAGAGAAAACTGTCTCAAGGATGAAAGTCTTAAAATCAAGGACAATATGGAGGCCTACTTTAATTCTCCATACAAGGTCTATGAAGAAGACAAGTGTGAGGGAATGCTCACTATCTATGTGGATGGGTACTCCTACCATGTTGACAACAATGGGGAAAAGGAACTTGTGGTCAGCGTGGGGAATGCATGGGGGAATGATGCCCCAGAACCCTCCGCTGGGAACAAAATCGGTCCCCATAGTAGTCAAGTAGCAGAGCTGATGGCTGTGCATCAAGCCATCAAAAATGTGTGGTGTGCGTGCACAGCCTCCTCTTATCGAAAGATCCTTCTGTTTAAACCACTGCTCATTGGAATTCAAAATTGGGTGCAAACCCGCTGGAAAGGTGCCTCCGTGGACTGGCTTGCGCCAATTGTCGGATACTAATACCTACACTCTACTACCACAAGACCCCACTCCGGAGATCAAGAGGAAACTAACAGATATTCTCGATAAAGCTGTAGAAAACGAATGGATTAGCACCAAAACAAGGGCGTATCTATGGACCGCATTTCCAGTAATGCCTCACCTATATACCTTGCCTAAGATCCACAAAAGCTTGATCAATCCACCCGGCAGACCAATAGTAGCTGCCACGAGAAGTCTATTACAACCTTTAGGAACATATATAGATTTTTTTCTACAACCACTGGTCCAAGCCACAAGGACATATGTAAGGGACACTACGCATTTCCTCCAAATATTAGATACTATCTCATTGGCACCTGGAGACATTCTATTTACTATTGATGTTGTCAGCCTCTACACCAGTATTCCGCATGATCTGGGACAGCAAGCAGTTGAATCTCTCTTACTCAGTGCAACAGACATTGGAGCCAATAATGAGTTTCTCATTATTCTTCTTGACTTCATCTCCAAGAACTCCTGTTTTAAGTACGATGGCAAATATTACAATCAGATATCGGGGACTGCCATGGGAGCCACTATGGCACCATCATATGCTAATTGTTTTATGTATCAATTTGAAACAACACATGTATTATCTAATCCCAGATGGCAACACCAGTTGAAGACATGGGTGAGATTTATAGATGACATCTTCGGCATATGGATAGGTAGTGTACAAGATCTTCAAGAATTTTTGATATTTCTCAATGGGATCGATCAACGTATCCAATTTACTATAGATATAGGTAATCCTAATGTACACTATCTCGATGTACAAACAGTTATCCGAGCCAATAAAATTACCACCACATTGTACACGAAACCTACAGATCGCAATAACCTGCTACATCGGCTCAGTTTTCATCCACCTAAGACACTTCAGAATTTGCCCTACGGTCAAATGTTAAGGATCAAAAGAATCGTAAGTGACCCAGAGGATTGTAACTTACGATTACAACAATTGCAACAAAAGCTGCAAGCAAGAGGATACCCAGAGGTAGATTTAGTAACAGCACGAGCCAAGACTGATGCCCAGGAACGACAACAATTGCTAGTAAAGAAACCTATTACTAACAGTCCAGATTTGGTCTTCGTGACTAAATATTCCATACAGAGCAAGCACATTAAGACTATAATACGCAACAGATGGAATATTCTTACAAGTGATGAGCGAACAGTGGACCTGTTTCCTACACCACCCATATTTGCATATCAGAAAAGCAGTAACTTGCGGAACTTATTGATGAACACTAAGGAGAGAACACCAGTTACTAAACCAGACAAATTCCCCGGGACTCATCCATGTATGAGTTGTGGTAATTGCAACAGCATTATTAAAGGCAGTACAATTGCACATCCACGCACTGGTGTAAAACTTGCACTAAGACAGCATGCGACATGTCTTTCGGAAAATGTAATCTATGCACTCAGATGCCCATGTGGTAAGTATTACGTGGGGGAGACCTCACGTAAAATCAGAATTAGGATAAATGAGCATAAATCCAATATTAGGAATAAGAACAGGATGTCAGCTGTTGCTAGGCATTTTAATGACAATGGGCACACAGTGAGCCAGTTGAGATTTCTGGTACTTGAAGTCATGCCTCCCAAAGGACACTCTCGAGATATGAAGCAGTGGAGAGCACAGAAAGAAGCTTTTTGGATCAACAAACTTGACTCATTGACACCGAATGGAATGAACGAGGAGTTCGACCTCAGTTGTTTTCTTTGATGCTGGAATCACTAGACTATAATGGGTTAACAGCATGGGACACATTAGAACGCATTATGACATTGTACTGTTTGTTTGATAATTTTGGTTGTGTCAACATCAGCAGCACCGAGTGGGAACATGATTTTGCAAGAATCACCGCGACTGATGTAAATCATAAGGAATAGTAGTGACGTTTTGCACAATTATATAAGATGTCTGTTTAACAATTTGTTTTTCTTTTTCCTTTTTCCTTTTTTCCTCTTACTTTTATTCTGTTCTCCCTTTCTTTTCTGTGTGTTCCTTAAATGAACCTGCACCCTAGAGTGACTAGCTATATGGCAACCGAGACCCCTTGAATCTAACGTTGCCCTTAGCTTTACTCCAATCTTAACATAGTAATAACAGTAATGGTAAATCAGCCTGAGCTTCAGGAATAGTGTACCGTACGGAACCAGATCAGTCAGACTAAGGCCGGCCCTCATTGTGGTTATCGGTCTCAGTAGAATTTGTCTTCTCGGGCATGTTCTTTGCCTAGTTATGTCTTTCATTATTTCATTAATTTAACTTTTTTATTAACTATACATTTCTTACAATATATTTTTATCATTTTAATTTTTATAACACAACATTTTTTCATATTATCCGTATTTTGCCACATTTTTTACCACCACTACACCCCCAAGTATCACTTTTCAATTAGATATTTCATCCTTAGTTGAGCAATTTCAATTAGACATTTCATCCTTTATAGTATACCCGTTAGGGCACATGTATGATGGAAGCTAGCAGCCGCAGTAAGATGGCCGCCGGCTTTTCACAGAACTCTGTGGCTCTTTTCACGTAGCTAGGCGACGTGTAAGAAGCTTCGTGATAAAGCACCATAGTAACCGAGAACGCGTCCTTAGCCGCGTTCTGCCGATTTTCCACATCTGAACATTCAGGTAAGACGCGTCGTACTGCACGGTCGTGTGCTAGTGAGCCCTAGACATTATAAGCGCTTTAGCAACATCATATTGTTACACAACTGATCGCGAAGCATGTCTTCCCTAGATAAGAATCGGCAGACGTTCACCGAACGCCTTCCAACAAGCCTCAAGCTTCAAAGCGTCGTCTTACGATTCACAGTCCATTCTGCCACCATAGCAAGGTTAGTACAGGTCGATTTCTATGACACTGAAAGTTGACAAGCAGTAAGATTTGTGGCAGTCTGTTGGTGATTTTTTCTACCGTTTTTCTTTCCTTTTCTTAATATGATCCCGCCACCTGTTATCACGCATTAAATATGGGATGACACGTATGTAATTTATACTTTCTATTTTACTTTTTTGCCATGGTTATGTGATACATCCCCTTAACATTAATTATTCTGTAAACAATATCCCCTTTTCCCGGCGTACGTTGGCACCCCGGTTAACTCTTTGGAATTGTGTGACTCGACTTGTGTATTTACATTGGTAACTGGGGCATGATGGACTCACTATCGGCATGCCGAACACATCCATAAATTGAAAATGCAATACTGTATGCTTTAATGGTTTCATCAACCTGTATTATTCATGTGAATATGTTTTGCGATTGATGCATATTTAATCAATTAATCTTGCGTATATGTTTGTGGATTACATTACAGATTCGATTGCTTATCATTTTGCATTCGGATCAGATGCATTTGAGAATGAGCTGGCCCTGACGAAGGAACAAGGTTCCGAAATGCATTGGCCAAAACTAATGTTTTTATAGCTCACCCAGCACATCTGCTGTTCTTAAGATGTACAGTTAACGAGACGCAAAATTCACGATTAAAGAATTTAACATTAAACTATCACACTTTGCAGTAAACCAATGGAAATTTGTTATTTTTAGTTCGAACTACATTGAACTTATACACCCTAAGGGGTGGTTTCGGAGTGCAGCCCGCACCGCTGGCTTCACGGCCTTGGTCCATACCCCCTGTGCATCAAGCCATCCTCATTGCTGTCCAACACCAATTTCCACAAACTGGTCATAATCACTGATTCAGATTATGTCCATAACGGGTTCGTGGAGCACCTGGTTAATTTGAAAACCAGAGGCATGCTATGTGCAATAATCCACTAAAACATGGAAAGCTGATACAGAATATTGATGATCTGGTCACCTCTAGCGGGATGACAATCTGCTGGAAAAAGATCAAGGGTCATTCTAAGGTAGAGGGACCAGAAAAAACTGAAAATGACCTAGCTGGTCAGCTGGCCAAAACCGGAGCCATCCAAGGGGATCTACTTGAGATTGAGTCCCTGTTGGGGGAAATCCAGGTCACTGCTATCACTAGGTCCCAGACAAATGCTTGCAATGAACTCTCAACTGCCCAGTGGTGTAAGGAGACCCCAGATGCTGATTTGATTACGGCTCAAAAAGGGGATCCAATAATTGGTAAGTTTTATCAACACATTGAGGACCCTGAGAAATTTCCCCTGACGGATACCAATTGCATTGGGAAAGAGGACCTCAGAGTGTTGATGAAATGTCCAAAAATGTTCCGAATCCAAGACAGTTTGTTGGTGAGGAGATCCATATCTGGCTATGACCAGTGGGTGGTTCCTACCTCATTACGAAAGCCTGATGCTAAGTCACGCCCATGATGCGGCCACAGCTGGTCATCGGGGGTTTCAAAGGACATTAGAAATCTGGTGAGAGGTTGCATACTGGCCACACATGGGCAGGACCTCGATCAATACTTGAAGGGGTGTCTTGTGTGCGCACAATTTCAGCCAACATGACTCACACACCGTGCTCCACTCCAAAAGAGGGGATGACAATGCCTTGGTCAGATTTGCAAGTCGATTTCATCGGGCCCGTGATTCGCTCCTCTAGGGGGAATAAGTACATGTTAACCGTAACATGCTTGTTTACTAAATGGGTGGAATGTCTCCCAGCCCCAAATTGCAAGGCAGAAACAGCAGATCCCCTTATGATCAATCACATCTTCTCGCATGTTGGGCTACCCCAAAGGATTGAGTCAGACCAAGGTAGTCACTTCACCAGTGAAGTGATGACTAAGATGTGGGAGATAATTGGGGTAAAAAGGAAATTACACATTGCCTATGGGCGTCCTCTAGTGGTAGAGTTGAGACGTATAATAAAACTATTGTGAGCATATTAAAAAAGTTTGTGGCAGACTCTGTGCCAAGTTGGGATATTCGATTACCCCTTGTCCTGATGGCTATCAGATCCACCCCTTCTTCAGCAACAAAAATGTCTCCATTTGAGCTGATGAATGGATGAATGATGGTGCTAACCCAGCATCTGCTCTACAGAACCCAAGAGCAGACCTTAATAATGCCTGGGAAAGTTTGACACTTCAGTTTGACAGCCCCTTGCTAAGCCTTAATGGTTCTTGCATATGGAGGACAATCGACTCATTAGACATTCGTCTTTGGCTGAGCCAAGAACAAAGGACAGGCTCTGCTGGGGAGGGACAGGATGCTTCCCTCTACACCCCACCCCGATCTAAGGGATCTGACAGCTGTTGCTTGTTCAAAGGAGAGAAAAAAAACTCTGTCAAATGAACTTTTTGGTGTTTAAATCTTTATTTGTGGTTAAGTTTGAAACTCTTTAACTGTGCAATCTAAATGAAGATACATCTAAAAATTGGTGGATGTTAACCTAATCTTAGGCTTTTGCTTTGAAGACATTGATGAAACCTGTACCACTTAAGGAACCAAAGTTACAAAAAAAACTCTCATTGTAGCAGAACTATTAATGTTGCAAGCCTAAGATTGTATGTACATGATTCACTGATAAGCGCACAGAGATGTACCGAATTAGAAATGATTAATCCAAACTGTTATGATTAAAATTGATAAAATTCTATAGAATGAGAAAGACAGCCCTCACAAGATTGAATGTGAATATAGCCCATCAAATATGAAATGTATATGCCCGATTCTATTAGGGAACATAATTTTAGAAATGTACATTTGGGAAAAAGTTAAGTTTTGGTAAACACCAATGTGGGAGTTCCTAAATTCCATCATAGAGATGACAGCTCTGTTCTGACTGCCAAAACAAGGCAAGTGCCTGTGGCCACTCACAGCCGTGGGGGTGTGTTTTTAAATTCTGCCCACATCATAAACTTGGTGATGTCATTTGATAGTATAAATATAGGAACTTCACCACACATATGACACACTGCTTCCAGAACACATACAGATTTCTGCGCAGCGTCTTGTTCCTGACTTCTTCATCTTGTCCAGAACTCTTCGCCTTGCAGCTGACTCCAGATTTCTTTGCAGAATACAGGCCTTAGCATTGCTGAACTCTTTTTAGCTAGGCCCGAATTCAACCATCACATAACTTAAAAGAATAATTCTGATTCAGTCCGGCTTGCTACCATTAAGGCTTGCCCGTTGAAACTCCCATCCTGCTAATCTGCCGTGTCCAGTTACCAGAAAGGCCCATCGAAAATCCAGTCTTAGTTGCAGTCCAAAATTGACCAGAACTGCACCGCTGATCCAATCCCTCCAGAAGTGCCCTGCTGCCGGTAGACCCGATCCGATGACCAGAACTTTGAAGGTCTAATATTAATTACAAGGGACTGTAAGTATTAATAGGAAGAACACTGACCCATAGTAAATCTGCATTGTCTTATCCTACCTCAACACATCCCATCTTTAAATTCAGAACCCTAGTATTGTCAAAAACATTCTTGTGCTGAATTTCCTCATTTTTATTACCATCCCCAAGTCATTAGTGATTTTGAGTAACTAAAGTAACTAAAGTAACTCCCAGAAAGGAAGCGAGTATCCACCACATGAAGGGTTTCGCTGGCCACATAACTGTGAAGACTCATGTGTGGCATTCTCTTGTTAATAGTCATTAATATAGTGTAATGAAACCCATTTGTCATTTTTAAAACCAAATTTCTATTTTAATTTTCGCACCTAGTTTGCAAAAACACCTCTCACTGAAACCTCCATTACTTCTCCAAATGTATAGATAGCTACATCCCCAAACAAAAAGCGTGTCACAGAACAGTGCATTTGACCCGAATATTGCATAGTGAACTTTTGCCATGGATTTGACATTTTAGCAAAAGTTTACACGTGTCTTTTTCCCATCCAAAGAGTTTCTCAACTCCCATCCTGATCTATAGTGTGTACTGTTGTTTATCTCGTAGCTCATGTGTGTTAGGACCTGTTTAGTGTTGCTTTCCTAAGAATTTTTCTTTATTAAGCATTTCGACCATTTTGCATTTTTTCACAAAACCATTTTCATCTGTCATTTATAAAAGTGTCAAATTCCAAAAACGGTTTTCTCTCTTGTTTGGGGAGGGAAGATTGTATTCAACTCTAGACATTGGGCCTCATTCCGAGTATGGCGGTAAGGGATAGCGGCCACCGCTAACGAGAGCGGTGGCGGTAATCCCTTACCGCCATACTCCGAGTTCCCTTAGCGCCATGGTGCTTTTAACACCTGCTTTTAGCAGGCGTTAAATACCATGGCGCTAAGGGACCTTGATGTTAATTACGCCACCGTAATTTACGGTGGCGTAATTGACGCCTTCCCCACTCCCATTATGCCCTATGGGGCAAGAATGGGAATGGGGAAGGGTAAATGGGGATTGGGGAATTACCGCCCCGCCGACCTTGGAATGGGGCGGTAATTCCGCCAACCACCAAGGCGCTGCCGGTCCGGGTACGGCGTCAACCAAGGCGTTAATAGCGCCATTGGTTAGCGCCGTACTCGGAATGAGGCCCCTTATCTTTCATTCCTGAATACTGCTGATTAATTACATCTGAGTAGGATTGCTCATTTGTACTTTAAAGAACTTGGCAGGTGGAAATATTAACCTAAACACTATCTGCTCACAAACCAAAACTGTTCTTTTTCCTCTATTTTCTACTCTGCATTATGCATTATTATAAGTCAATTCAATTGCTTTACTTATTTTTTATTTTTTTATTGTGTTGTCACTGCCTGGTGATTGCTGCCCCATATATTCAGTGAAAAAACTTTGTTAAAGGGACGTTATGGTTAAGTTGCGCTACTAAAAACCTATGAAATTCAGTGAAAAAACGTTGTCAAAGGGACGTTATGGTTCCAAGTAAAACCGAAAAACCCTTGAAATTCGCCAGTTATGGTAAGCTAAGCAACCATAACTCGCGCCACCACCGTGCACTGCTAAGACTAACACCCAGGACATCAAAGATGACATCACAACTGTCATTGATGACATCACTGATGACATCACATGTGTATGTACTTTTCATGAAATATGTGTACAAGGGATTCCTATTATAATGTTGCGAAACAAGTGTCAAGGATCATTGCAATAAATATCATACCCTAATTAGTGCATTGAATGATGCATTGATATAAATAGCATTCTATTATGGGGTTCTATCTGGTATACTAAGCTACTCATACAGAAATATAACATTGTGTGCAGCGTACAAGATGAAGGTATAATATTCGTAATGTTAATATGTTGAATAATGAAATGATAATTGTTTTCTTAATAGATTTTTGTGTACTGTGAAATATGTAATACGTAGCTAATAAAACACATGTATTACATAATTGCATTACTATAGACAAAACACAAAGACACAAGAACACATACCAATATGGGTATATACAGGGAAAGTGAAGTTAGCAAAAAAGCACAAGTAGTAGCAGAAACAATTCATAACTTAACTGATTATTTTCATGCAAATAAATGATTGCTCTGTTTCAAAGCTGCAATTTACCCTATGTATATGTATCACTTGATGTGATTGGACCCACAGGGAAAGTACAGCCATAAAAAAAAAAACAACAGAACTATCAGGAAGTGCTCATAAGTCTATTGGTTATCTTTATGCACAAAAAGGATTGCTGTCTTTCAAGCTTGTGTCTTCCCGTATGTATATGTTTCATATGATGTGACTGGACTCTAAGGGAATTACTGTAAGAACCTACTTAAAGGATACGTCTACAAATAAAATAACATTTTTAGTTTCTGACTGTTACTGAAGAAAACCATGTGGCCTAGACATGTCAGCAAAAGAAAAAAAAGCGAGCCAGACATATGATGTCATCAGTGATGTCATCAATGACATTTGTGATGTCATCTTTGATGTCCTGGGTGTTAGTCTTAGCAGTGCACGGTGGTGGCGCGAGTTATGGTTGCTTAGCTTACCATAACTGGCGAATTTCAAGGGTTTTCCGGTTTAACTTGGAACCATAACGTCCCTTTGACAAAGTTTTTTCACTGAATTTCATAGGTTTTTAGTAGGGATAGGGGCAAGAGCGGGGCATGAGCGGGGGTGGGCGGGAGGGGATAGAGACACACGGGGCATGAGCGGGGCGGGAGGGGATAGAGACACACGGGGCATGAGCGGGGGGTGGGGGAGAGGGATAGAGACACACAGGGAGTGAGCGGGGGGTGGGTGGGAGGGATAGAGACACACGGGCCATGAGCGGGGGGTGGGTGGGAGTCATAGGGGCATGAGCAGGGGTGGGGGGGAGGAAGAGAGACACACGGGGCATGAGCGGGGGTGGAGGGGAGGGAGAGAGACACATGGGGCATGAGCGGGAGTGGGGGGAGGGAGAGAGACACACGGGGCATGACCGGGGGTGGGGGGGAGGGAGAGAGACACACGGGGCATGAGCGGGGGGTGGGCGGGAGGGATAGAGACACACGGGGCATGAGCTCCTCGGCCCTCCGCTGGCCACCGTGTGAGATGGCGTGAGCGGGGGGGCTGGAGGAACAGGGGACACACAGAGCATGAGCGGGGGTGGGGGGACAGGAAGGACACACAGGGCATGAGCGGGGGTGGGGGGTACAGAAAGGACACACGGGGCATGAGCGGGGGGTGGGGCAGACACGGGGTGGGAGGAACAAGAGACAGACACGCTCCTGCTGACCTGACAAAGCCTCTCATGCGGGAAAGAAAGATGGCGGGCGTCTCTGAAGCCAGACGCACTGCACGCTTTCACCGCATCCAATGAGAGAGCACGTCAGATGTCCGCAGACATCACGCAAGCTGCTGGCCCAATCACCGTCCTGTCCGCGGAGCGAACAGGGAAGTCCGTCCGCGGACCGAACACAGATATCACACATTTTTTTTACCTACTTTTTGGTCATTTGTAAAAAAAACTACTGGACGGATTTTCACCAAATTTGAAAAAGCACGCTTTCGGGACCAAGCCGCTGCTCCTGGTCCAAATTTGGTGAAAATCCGTCCAGCGGTTTGGGCTGTAGACGCGAGCAAAACATTTTGCCCATTCAGTCTATGGGAAGAAAAAAAAGTTTTGGGACCCCCCCTTATAACTTTGCCCCACCTGGACGAATCCTCACCAAACTTTGCAAAAATATTCAGAGTGACCCAAATACTTTTTTTGCAAAGTTTGGTGAGGATTCATCCAGGGAGAGCGAAGTTATAAGCCGCCCAAAAAGTGCTCTTCCTATGGAAACAGCAACTTAACCATAACTACATGGCCACTACCGTGTATATATATATATATAAACGTATGTGTGATTTGAATATTAATAAATAAATAAATATTTACCTTTACAAACTAGCCTGATTCCTTGTTCAGTGTGACCTGGGGGGTATTTTGAGACGGATGTGATATGAGTAGTATATTATTCAGAATATTGAACTTATAGAAACAAATAAATAAGGGTTTCATTGTGCACTACATGCTAGGCGAGACCTGGGTGTGTGCCTGATTGAAATCCTTAACAGATTATATACCTTAAATGTACTCCCACCAACTCCTATTGTATCAACATCATACCTGTCACACTCACCTGTGTCTCTGCAGGAGCGATGGACGAGCCTCCCTTCACTTCCCCTGTTTCACCAGGAGGAATACCTTGCAAATACAAGGTGTACACTTAGACCTGAATTCACCTGATTCCCCTGGGCCCTTCCCTTCTCTTTACTGTGTGCTGTGATGTCCCCCTAGGGGTTTACCTTGATCTTTAGTAGGGTGTGCACTCCATCATGCATTCACAGGGGCGCGATTCACTCATGTGATTGGTGCCAATGTCTGTAGGCTGAGTTCAGATGCCAAACGCTGTTTTATGCCTTCACAGCGAGGCCGAGTGTTCAAGGCGCCAGTTTCTTCACTAGCTAGAAAGACCTTCCCACAAGTGAACGTTGCACAGAGAATGTTGAGTGTCCAAAATTGTCCGTATTGTCTTTGTTTGCCGGAATTTTCATGGGTGAGTAGCGCTGCGTGTAGATGCTAGCTGCTGGTAGGTTTGCGCAGCACCTTCGATTCGAGTGCGCCTGGTAATGTCTCTCCCTTTCCCTTGCAGGAGAAATTATGTGGTATTAGCGCCTCAAATCTGGGTTTAGCACTACTGAAGACTTGGTGGTTGGGTAAGTATTCATGGAGGCTATTGGTAAGTATGCACCGCGAGCGCAGTGAAAAAAGTGTCCGCGTTATTGGGGCGAGCGCAATGAATAATGTCTCTTCTTTCTTTTGCAGGGTTTTGTGCGCTCGTACAACTTACCTGGATTCCAGCGTCGCAGGAAGATTCAGTGAGTATGCGCAGCGTTACTGATGTGCGCGTTTTAACGCAATTCTTCTTTGTTCTTACGGTGTAGAAGTCCCCTCTTGACTGGAGATAGCTGCGGCGTGGAGTAAGAAAGGAGGTTCTTCCGGAGCAGGTAAACTGAAGCAGAATGATCCGGAGCAGCTAAGCAGAAGTAGGATGATCTGGAGCAGGCAAGCAGAAGCAGGATGATCCGGAGCAGGTAAGCAGAAGCAGGATGATGCGGAGCAGGTAAGCAGAAGCAGGATGATCAGAAGCAGGCAAGCAGAAGCTGGCTGATCCAGAGCACGGTGAGTATGTTTCTGATTCAGCTCACAGTAAGCAACACAAAACACTGGACGAATCTTGGGTGTGGCTTATATAGCCAGCCACACCCAAACACTAGAGACCTCATGAATCTTCATGCACTTCCTGTTTGGCAACAGGAAGTGGTAACCAGGAAGTTGCTACAAACACTAGGAAGGAATTAAAGGAGGTATTTGCTATGGGTTCTTTGTGTGCCTATGCCAGGCCTGCCAAACCTCCGCCCAGCTTGCCCCAACTACCTGTCTGATACCCATGACAATACCGACCACCAGGAAATACCCCCAACTTTAATGAGGACCTCATCCAGATACTATCCCCGCTTAGCAAACCAGGTTGTGCCACTCTAGCAGTGGGAGATTTAAATAGGTGGCGTGGTGCTATCTGAGAACCCTAAAGCCATAAGCCTGGAAATTAGCTTCAACAACAGCAACTTACGTGTACTCAATCAGGAACCAACACACTGGTAATGGAAATACTTTGGACTGGGTGATTGGGCGGAACTTGGACATTAGAATAACGGGAACCAGGCGCCTGTATCTGGTCTCATCATTCTTTTGTCGAATTTCGCATTCACCCCCTACAGTCTCTACAAAAAGCATCCTAAACCACTTAAGAAAGTCCAGAGTACATCTTGCAACATGGACCACTCAGCGTTCTAGGTACAACACAGACAGCAACTCCCATAACTCACTGGCAATGAACAAAAACAGAATTGGATGACGCACACCTTAATTATACATAGATAATAAACCCTCCAGGATTGTTATTAATGTGTTCCAAAGTGCAGGGAGAACATTTTGATCAAACTCTTATTGTTTTGCTACTGATGAAGGAAAAAGCACTCCTGAAACGCTTTGAGCCTATTTTATGTATTCTGTGTAATTATTATGTCTGTGTAAAACACATTGTGTGAAAGTAAGGTCTAATTAGACTTAATATTAGTGCAACCAGTTGTATGAACCTCTTCACTGAAAATACTCCTCTTGTATATAAAATCGACAAATCTTGACTGGGGTCTTTACCAGTATAAAGGGTGTGCAGGGGACGGTAGTGTCCATCAACTGAGGATACTTTATAGTTTTCTAACTCCCTGGCAGCCACCTTCCAGCTGCACATGATCTGCATGCTTGACCAACTTGCACCTATCAAAACACCTCAGTGCGAGAGGGGACCTCGTGCAACTGTTGGTTTAATCCCCCGCTTGAGGAACTAAAAAAGAAAAAATGGCAAGTAGAGTGCGTTTGGTCTAAACCCAAGTCACACCTGCGAAAGAAATTTGGAAGGCCCTGATGAAAGCTTACAACAACTCTGTCTTGATGCAAAGACAATGCTATAATCCAACAAATAATGGAAACTAATAACTATCGCAAGCAATCTTATATGACCTAGAAAAGCCCAAATTTCGGCCCAGCCATTTCAGCCGACTAAAGAGGACTGTTCCAAAATACATCTCACCTTCTCTGATAAAATCTCAGTAGCACAAGAGAAAATCAGAGCCCTTTCCCTCACTAACCCCATATTGATCCTGGCGGCTCACCAGTAAATATCACCTTAGGAAACTTGAACTTGACAGAAGAGCACCCTACCTTCTCTTTCAAAGCCATTTCAACTTCGCAGCTAGCAGATGCCCTTGCCACCATGCACCTGACCTCCTGCCCAGGAGATGCACTCCCCTCCAAGATCATTCTTGACAATAAACCACTCTTTATCCCTTTTCTTACCCGCTTTGTTGCTTTGTTAACTCCTCTTTCAAGCACAACATTGTTCCAGATTGCATTAAAAAGTTACTGTCATCCCACTAGTCAAGAAGCCAGGTCTTTGCCCTGAAGATCCCTCTAATCTCAGACCCATCACCAATTCTTTCTTGCTCCTCAGAATAGTCAACAAGAGGGCTTCTATACAACTTCAGGATTTCCCAGACAAACGTTCAATACTTCATACTAGACAATCCGGATTTAGAACCCATCATAGCACTCAGAGTGTTCTTCTAGACCTGCAAAATAGCATGCTTGATATGTTAGACTAAAATCAATGCGGCCTGCTGATGCTCTTGGACCTGTCTGCAGCTTTTGATTTATTAGACCACAGCAATCTGCTAACAACACTCCAGAGCACAGCTAGCAGCTCCCATCAAGCACTATCATAGTTCCAATCCTTCCTGTCCGGCAGAGTCCCAGCAGTGCATTGCGGTGGTTCACTGCTCCGATCCAGCTACCATTTGTTACGGGGTCCCTCAGGAAGCCAACTTGTCCCCAGCTCTTTTCAATGTTTATATCAGGCCACTATGTGACAAATTGGATAAGGAAAATATTTGAATTTCCAATTATGCCGATGGCACGCAACTTCGCTTTACACTGAGCAGCACCCACAACTTTGATTCCTCAGAACTCAATAACATCTTCTGCACAAACAGTGAATGACAACCCATGAAATGTGCCATCCAAGACAGATCTCTTACTCTATGGCCTTCATCTAGTTAAAATTATACCTGCAGTATTCCCACTTTGAGATTGATGCCTGCCATATCCCCACCCTCAGCAAAGTTAAACCCTTGGCAACCATCTTAGATTGTTCCTTGACCCCTGATGCTTCAGTAAACAACTTAGTGAAAACTATGCATTATAACCTTAACCTGCTCAGTCAAATCAAGTCTTTCTTCTCTGAAAAGAACTGCAAAACTCCTGCTGGCACTTCGACAGGAAGAATCCCTGCGGCTCTTCCATAAGCAATTGAAAACCATCCTATTTGAATAACTCTTCTTCTGTCCTCCAGCCCATCCTACGCCTGTACTGCCTCCTTGTAGTTCCTGCGTGTTTATGTCAAGCGCCCTGATGCCCACGGGTTCCAGCGCTATAAGAATAAATAAATAAGACGGCCACCATGAAGTTGTTCATCTATGTTTAACTGGTAGGGAGTTCCATGATGACCTACTGAGAGCATGTGAAAACAAACAACTTGCCTTGCCACACCAGCTGTAAATGACCTTACAGAAAACGAAATGCTTGCTGCTGCTCTCTGTCTTATTGATATCACAGTACTCAATAGGTCTGTGAGAGAGCTTAAACTAAAAAGCGCAAATTTTAGAGAACATAGAAGTAGGGAACTGTCAATGAGTGCATGTTCTAGTCATTTGATTTTAATAGTGACACATGCCACATGGCAACAGAGGTTAATTCCGGGCTCTGTAGCTTTGGAGAGATGCATGTTAAAGCAGTAATACTAAGACAATAGAAAATTCATCAGCAACAAATAAGGCAAGTCACGAGACTCACTCAAGCAAGACATCTGTTGTAACAACGGATGTCACTTTTCTTCATAATGTTAAGATGTCAATTTCTCTGCGAAGGGTTGATGGTAGACTATTTCATAATTACTTTCCTTGCCCTCAAAATAACGGTACGATATTCATTCATCGCCTGTTTTTTTTTTTGTTTTTTTTTTTAACTGAGTGTTTTGCTAAAATATGTTGGCTGAAAAAAATATGCCAGTGTGTGTAAGGGCATAAGGGGGTGTGAGGATAGTGAATGCATAAAAGGGGAAGTGGGGTTGGGAAAAATCCACCCATAAAATAATACAAATACTGGGACTTTTTTTTGGGAAAAAAGAAATTCGGAAAAATGCTGAAAAAAATGTGGATGAAAGAACATAGAACGAAAATAACATCACTCCACAACATTAAAATTTAGATAGAATCATGTGTCGTTTTTGATATTTCATTAATGGAGGTTTCTTCAAGTCTTGCAGCGAGCTATCAATTTCTGAATGTGAACTGGGGCAGTGCTGTAAAACAGCCTGTGAGCAATGCCTTGGGTCTTTAAATCAAATCGATGCCCCTCTAGAAGCCAATCAAGTGGCTTAAAGGCAGCAGAGATGTGCCCTTTATGTCTTTGTCTAGAAAATGACTTTTGCTGTATTGGCTTGAATTCTGTAATATAGCCACGGATTTAGCAGTGTGCCCAAGAAAAGGGCATCGAAATAGTAAGGCAAAGGTTGGTAAGACTGTGGCAGTGCAGTTTACGGCTGACAACAGCAGAACAATATTGTGAATCCGACACAGTTCAAAAAGGAGCTTTGATCTATGACATTTATCTATAGCAGTTATGACATTTCAGAGTCAAAAGGAACAACTTCATTCTTCAACTTCTTTACTGCCATTATGGACACACTCCGATGTAATGGCCAGTGGCCTGTTAATTGATCTCGGCAGCAGGGTCTCCTTTTTACTGCCATTTTGGACACAATGAGATGCAATGGCCAGTGTGTAAGCACATTAGACAACCAGTCACAAGCCGAGGAGCCTCAGAACACCAAACCCTTGGCCTGAGTATTGCCAATGCACACATCACAAGAAGGGTGAATGTTTGAGTTATCAGTGGCCAGTGCTGTCATGAACGTGTTCACACACAATAGGACAGACACCATTTTTCATAACCTACTTACAGGTACCCAAACTAAGAAGAACCATTTCAATGAACTGCCTCTGTCACTTGAAATGAAACCTGTGCATCACATATAACACGTAAGGTACCTATAGGGCCAATAAGATTGTTACGTGTGCCTTGTAATGGTGCAAGGGCACTTGTGATGAAAACTTGCTCTCAGGCGGGGTTACCCCCCCCCTCCGCCCCCATTCCTAAAAGGTAACCTGCCTCCAATCTCTGCACAGAGGACAGTAGATATGAAACCCTTCTATATGTCCCTTTCCTCGTAATTTCGCCGATGTCTTTGTTTTTGGATTGCCCAATCACATTTCAAGTTGATATTTCTCTCTCAAATGGCATTATTGCCTTTTCCATGGCCAGTCTTGCTTCGTTGTTTTGTCAGCTTTTAGAAAGCATCAGGATGGGCAGCTGTGTAGATGAGCTCAAGACCAGAACACTGACCACATTCAGGAAATGGTATTTAGCCCAAAGGGCTTCTGAAACGTTCTGGCTTTTTCTAGCAGGCCAAACACAATACCACCCTTCAGACGATAATGATAGGACAGGTTAGGAAACTACCACAACCAATAGAGTTAGGAAATTATAGAAACACCACTCAGATGTCCAAAAGGAAAAAGCAATGGGTTACTCCCTCATTACAAAACCTTCTGGCACGGAAACATGACCTGGTCCCTGTGACGAATTGGGTTCTGATCTGCAGGAGCACACAAATGAGTAGAGATCAAAAGACCCACTCAGTCCTGACACTTCCACTAACCAAAGCCCAACACAATCAAAAAGGTTACACAGGGACACTTAGGAGACATATCTTCTTCACCTTTTCTTGTAACTTGGGCAGAGGTAAGGATGTGCTCCTTAGAAGGAGGTAATGGTGTTTCAGTAATGACCCAAACATCACAGTCACAGAGTCCAAAATAAAGGGAATGTCCAATCAAGGTTTAAAAAAAATATAGATACTTTAATCAAACACACCATCTGCAGTAGAATGAATTGAAAATACTGTTCAAACATCCATACTGAAGGAAGAACAGAGAAGATGCGACAAACTGAGGACAGTAGCACCCTGAGCGTAGTTCCAGGGGTGGTAGGTAAGTTACTAGCCACAAAAACGATTTGTTGCTGGTGAACGGAGGAGCGATCTTGACCTAACCAGTCTCTAGGGCCAAAGTGGACCGATGGGGCAGTTCAGGGTCAGCAGTACCTGGAACCAGTTCTTAGTGAGTTGATGGGGGTGAAGCCTGGTGTCGAACATGGAGGAGAGCGGTTTAAGCTCAGTTCGGGCATATTGGTTCGTGTGGGCCCAAGTAGCAAGCCAGCGTCGGGTAGCGGCAAATGCAGTTATTCTGTATGGTAGAAGGGGGACTCTCAACGATGCAGCTCTGAGCGGTCCCAGGTTCGCTTTGTAATTTGACCAGGCTGGGGAGGGGTCAATGAATGATGCTCCAGCGATTTGAGTTGGTGGGCGGTGGTGCTCAAAGTGTTGATCTCGGGGGCGTTGGGGTGAAGGTCGATGAGGTGGCAGTTCAAGGGCTAGGTGGGTCGAGCCATGGTTGTACCTAACCTCTGGTCAAAGTTGGAGTGTGATTCACCAGTGACTTGGATCAGGTCCCAGCATTGAGATCTTAGGAAAGTACATCTTTCACAAGGGAAGTCCAGTGAGCTCTTCCAGAATGAATCTGCAGTCTTAAAAGGAATCAAGAGGATCTGAGAGGACATGAAGAAGGGGTGAGAGACCTTTCGGCATGCTTGCATTTTGCTATTCATTAGGCATTGATTTTACAGTCCTTCAACGGGTGGCAAGCCTCGATGGGTGGCGTGTAAGCGATGAGGGTTATGAGTGTAGAGATGTTGGTAAATTAAGGGTTGCGTTTGTGCTCAAGTGTGGCAAACTTGTGATTGAGGTGTGGCAGGCTTCGATGGGCGGTGTGTACGCCATGACGGTTGCGAGTGTTGTGCTGGTTGCTCTATGGGATAGAGCTTGAAAGTGCTTGGATGTGGCAGATCCAAGATTCTGGTGTGGCATCCAAGGAGCTAAGCTTTATCTTGCTGGTTGAGGAAGTTAGTTAAGCGGTTAGTGCAATGTAAGCCTTTGGTTGGTTCCGATGGTGGCAACGCGTGGGGGTGAATATGAAATGTAATGGAGATGTTTTGTAATCCAGTTTTGGTTTGAGTGACTGTCTCCTGGATGCATGCAGTGCATGATGTCATGGAGTGAATGTTGTGTGAGTGAGCAGAATGTTTGTCCTTGAAGAGGGTTCCAGACCAGACAGCTACAGAGATGTGAGCCTGGGTGGTGGCAGCCAGTGGGTCTCCCTTAGGTCTCTTTGTCCCTAAGCTCATAATGGATGTCAACTTAAATAAAGGAACCTCTTACAACTTCCCTTATGTCCCAACCTTCATTGACTATAACATATATGTATAGTGCTTATAAATGAGTGGCTGAAGGCAGACCTGGCGAAGACATTTATATTACACCAATAGCATTTACAGCTCCAATTAGGTCATTAACTCTCAGAAGACTGCTCTGAAAAAAACACTGGCAGGCACCTTAATGTTAAGGCTTGATAACCTGAGCTCAAAGAGATCCCAAGAGGATGTGATCTGGGCCCGGGAGAGGCAAGAAGTTGATAGGAATGGCCATATGGTTTTGTATATACAAGGGTAGTCAATGGGAGGGTAAATAACTCCAATGCAATCGTTTCAGTTTATAGGTGGCACCAACTAGTGGCTAAAACTAATAAAAATGTCTTATAGGGCTTTTTTATCATTCACAACATAACATGTAATGCTGCTTCCTTGCTGTCCTCAGAGATGGGATATATTTTTATATGGTTCCTGTGAGAGATGCGTTCGTTCTAAATTGCAGGTGCTGTATTCTGGGCCAACGATTCTCCATCGATACTTTAAGCAAAAGTTATCGCCATATCACCAAACTAGGTGCCTCTGAGTCCTTTTAAATGACAGTCCTTTTCTGCAGCTGTGCCTTCCCATTTCACTAAGAGCGGAAGCGCATTGTAGCCTTTTTTTCATAAACACCATTATCTTGTTCAGAAGCGTACTTCACACTGTAAATGCTAGTTTCTCGTTTTGCTCAACGCCCACCGTAACGTTTTTTCTTTCACCCCCTAATTCTGTAGTCAAATCATGAGCAATTTGACTTTTCTTTAAAGGCCACTAGATGGCGCCCTGTAACTTTGCTTGCGATACACTATGGCAATTACAGACAACGCCAAAGCTCGGGTCAAAGGCAGCCTTGCGACACGTGATGTATCTGGCATTGGAGGAATGTTCATCTCTCTAGAAACGCTCAGATCGCAATAATGAAACCTAAGTTGCTCTGACATGAATACGTGCAATATTTGGTGTTGCAAATGTTAGCACGGTCGTCAGTCACGAGACAGCATGCACGCTGCGTTTTCATCTTTTCTGTATTCTTTTAAAAATCAGCCGGCCCTGCAAGTCCTAATGCGCACATGGGTAAGGAGCAGCAGGCTGCTCCTCTCATCTCTACCCTGCATTTTGGGCTGCGTAGTAAAATGCTTAGCTATGTTTCCCAGGCCTTGCCATCACGTGCTTAGGTACCCGCAGCGCTTGTTAGGCGTTTCCCAAATGTATCCAGGCACCTGTATCGCCTGCCAGGAATTACTGTTAATTACCCAGAAAGTCGTGTCACTTGCCAGGGATTGGCATCAGCCTCCCTCCTGTAACCTGATCTATATATATACCCTTTTGGCTTACTGCACAAAAACCCAGACTCATGTATAGTGGAAAAGTTTGCTTCAATGTGACAGGCCAAGGCTTACAAATAACCACTTACCTGGCTCCCTGGCCTTACAAACTAACAAACTATTTTAAAAAACCAATTAATAATTCAACACCTTCATTTTCCCCAACAATTAAATAATTAAATAAATCCACTTCCTCCCTAACTATCCCTTGGTCCCTACCGTCTCCTTACCACTTCTCCAGGCGTCCTGTATTCTCCCCGGGTCCATGCCCCTTCAGGTTCAATACTTGTTCCCCCGGGGTAGCCCGTTTATGCAAACAGCACCACCCCCATCCTTTCCCGCGCCACTCCCCGATTGTGCTTCCCTACCCCCCCCCATCTAAAGGAGCCATGCCCCCGGAAACAGAAAAACCCTCCACTGAGGTGTTCTTTCTGCCCCACCACCCCCTCCATTCCTTTCTACTTCCAACTCTTTACCATACCTCTCATCAACCAGGTCAATTCCGACAAATAATGAGTATTTCCAAAAACTGACAAATAGACACCATCCTCTGTAAATATCATGAAGCCTCCATAAACTATTTCTTTGTGGACCAAAACCTGTACCACCGCCGAGGCACAAAACATTACCATCTCTCAATTTATCCCCTTCCTTGCCCGCTCTATCGCTCCCTCACTTCTCGCTCTCCTCCAAACTCTCTGTGGCAACAACTTAGTCCAAACTACACATGCTTGAGGCCACATTTCTCGGACCCATAACAATTCCCTTTTCATTTTTCTAAGTAGAGCCACACCTGTATCTCTTAACAGGTCATTTTCCCCTGCATGAATGATCACCCCCTCTGGAGCCCCATTGCGTTCCCTCAATCCTGCCAACATAGGCAGTAGCTGACCCAGCGAAGCCCATCTAAACCAGACCATTTTAACAATACCTCTTTATAGCTGCAACCCAATTGCCTGCCAAAAACCCTTTTCTCTGCTTCTTTCCCTGCCCACTTAACAATCGAGTGCCCCACGATCCAGATCTGCACCATCTCCCCCGTCCTCCGAGCAGCATCTGAAAAAGAAATTACAAAATCACTTACAAATCACCACCATCCTCCTACATGCAACTCTCCTGAGATCCTTTGAAAAACTTCTTTCAAACGTCCTGTTTGCCCAAGTCCCTGACGTACCCTTTGTATCTTCCTGACTTCCAACGCCCCAAACTTTTCACCTTATCCTCTGATAAACCCAGCCTACTACCTTCAGATGCTGCCCCCATCCTAAATGACTGAGATCCAAAATCCTCTGCCTTTTCCCCTGCTGCTACCAGAACCTTTTGCAGCACCCCCAGAACTTGCGCCGCTGATAATGGCGCCCATTCCTCATGCTGAAAAACTAAACCTGTCCTACCCCCACAACACTCCTTCCACCCCAAACCGGGCATAAATCCTTGCTCCCCTGACCCAGCAAAACCCAGGAGCCCTTTCGTTTTTGATTTGTCTTAGACCTCTTGATCTTGATTTCCAAACCTAACTCGGTAAGTTGAACATCGTCCCATAGCAGTCCCCCTACCCCACTTGTTCCACCCACCAGCTCAGAAACCCTAAAGGCCCCAAAAAATAGCCAAGTAAAGCAAGTCGCAAACAATTCTCCTTCCCAGGCTGACCAGCAAACCCCTCCCACAGCCTAGCACAACCTTGTTAGCAATTCCCTTGCCCACCCTTCCAACATCCTGTTTGACATTTCTCCACCGCTTGGCTGAAAACTCCAAAACCACTTCCCATAGAAAGCAATCCCTGCCAATTTCCCCATTATAGTTGTCCTAGACCAGCCTCTATCAATGCACCTCAAGAGGAAATTAGGGACATCATCCCTTCTCAGTTCTTCTGCATCCCCCTACCCTTCCAATTACGAGCTCCCCCTCCTACAATATCCTCCCAAGCTCTCCTGTACACCTCTCTAGATGCCGGAGCAAGCGAACCCTCCACCAGTGCAAGCGCTCTCAAGCTTCCTATTTCCCACAGCTCCTCCGGAATCCGCTGCCCCTCCTGATCCGCATCTGGAGCCAATCCACGGAATCTCTGCCATTGAAAACGAGATAATGCATCAGCGATGCCATTATCCTTCCCCGGCACATGTGTTGCCTTAAACACCACATTCCATTCCATGCAACACAAAGCAAACTCTCTCATCAATCTCATCACCCTCTGATCCCTTGCTGACTGCCTTTTCACTACATGAACCACACATTCATTGTCAATGTTGAAATTCACTTTCTTGTTTTGCAACTCCTTCCCCCACAACTCCAATGCAACCAGTAAAGGGAAAAATGAAAGGAACACTTTGCTCCTTCCTTCTTTCAACCAACACGATGGCCATTTCTCCGCACACAACTTTCCTCCCCAGAACACTCCGAAACCTCCCGCCCCTGCTGCATCCGAGAATATCTGCACATCCCATGACACTGGATCTCCCTGCAACCACATGGACAATCCGTTAAAACTCTCCAAAAAGCGCAGCCAAATTCTACAATCTTCCCGCACTGCACCTGATACTATTATCCGATGATGTGGGCACTTTGCTCCCGCCGTGGACCGCGCCATGTTTCTACAAAAAGTCTGCCCTGGGGCCACCACCTTGCATGCACAATTCAAATGCCCCACCAATCTCTGCATTTCCACTAGCGACATTTTCTTGGCCCCCACCGCTTTCTCCAGCAATCCTACCAGTTTGCTCACCTTGTCGTGCGGCAAGCGTGAGGTCATGGCCACAGAATCCAATTCAATCCCTAAAAATGTCAACACCACTGCAGGCCCTTCTGTTTTTTCTTCTGCTAGAGGCACCCCCAACTCCCCCATCAAATCCTGAAACAACTTTAGCATCTCCTTGCACTCTCTCTCTCTCTTTCCTCACCGCTAATGAACAGAAAATCATCTGGGTGATGCAGAACACTTTCCCAACCGGAACTGTATGAAAAAATCCACTGTAAGAAGGAATGAAATGCTCAAACAAGGTGCAGGAAATTCCGCACCCCATTGGCAGAGCTTTGTCGATGTAAATGCGGTCCTCAAATTGCAAACTCAACAGCCAAAAATCCTCCGGATGCACCGGCAACAACCTGAAAGACGCCTTAATGTCACACTTGGCCATAAAGGCTCCGCACCCCACTTTCCTCACCAAATCCACCGCCTGGTCCACACTTGCATATACAACCCCACATTCCTCAGGGGCAATGAAATCATTGACAGACATGCCCTCGGGCCACGACAAATGGTGTATCAGTCTGAACTCTCCCGGGGCTTTATTAGGCACAACACCAAGCGGGGACACAACTAAATCACCCGGCAGATCATCAAATGGTCCTACTATCCTCCCTGCCGCTATTTCCTTGCCCAATTTTTGTCTTACTACCTCAACATTTTCTTTGGCTGACGTCAAATTTTCCGCCCACCGACGCACCCTTGGCCCCTGATAACCCAGCCTGAAACCCTGACAAAAGCCCTCACTCAAAATCCCAGCCCCTTCCCTGTCCAGATAAAATTCCAACCACTTCTCCAGCACATCCAATTTAATTGGAGTAAAAGCCTTTTCCCACAACCCTCTTCTGGATCCTCTCTCCCTCCCCCTGTCTCCTTGTTGGAAACATTGAGTGAGAGGGTGCTTCCATGCACATTTGCTACATTCATGTCTAAGTCTACATTACTTCCTTGTGCAGCCATCCTTGTTAAATGCCCAGCACGCTGCTGAAGGCTGCTCTCTACCTCCTTCCCCTGCCCCCTCGTGGGTGGGGTGACCAAGTAAGGGCAGGAAAGGCACAGGCAAACCACTCGCTGTGTGCCGTGTCGGGGCAGGCCTCGTCAGGGCCATCCATTGCAGCCACAGATCCATGTCTATTTCCCCCCAGACTGCCTGGCTGTCCTCTGCCATCCTTGCTCTGAATTCTTCATCGTAACGCACCCACGCAAAGCCCCCAAAACTTGTAAATGCCTTCCTAATTACATCCATATATTTTAGCAGGGCTACGCATCTCTCTGGAAATTTCTCACAATAGACACTGGCGTAAATAATAAATGCCGATGTCCAATTTTCATTTGTCACTGGGACCTTGGGTGCAAGGGCCAGCTCTCTCACTTCTTCCTTAGAAAACCTCCTTTGCTCTCACTTCCCTATAGAGCAACTGAAAAACATCCACAAATTCCCCTGCCTGAATCTTATCCTTAGTTGCTGTCATCAAGTGTGCACCCAAAGGTTTCGTGATGCCCACGTAAGGTAACTTTTTCTCCTTGCCCTTCACTTCAACTTCTTTTGAAACCTGTACCTCGAGCGCCAATGGCTCGACCACCTTATCCGCTTGTACCTCCACCGAGCAATTTCCCTTTTCACCCACCAAGGCTCCAATAGCCTGTACACCAGTCTCTCTCCTTACCCCTTGCAAACCAGACCCTTCATTTCCTGCCCCCATTCTCGTATCCCCCCTCTGCCATGCAGTTGACCAGTCCCTTTCCCGCTCACCTCTTTCCAACCTGCCATCTCCCGTCTGGGGTCTGGCCTCCACTTCGATGCTCCTCATCTCTTTCCTTACTGGGCTCCTACTGCAGGGACAAAACACGTCTCACCCAGCCAATTGTTCCCCCGACCTCTTGCCCCCAAAACTCCCTGCTCCTGTCTTTCACAATTCCACCTAAAACCCCCTTCTTTCATTCCCCCTCCTCTTTACTGCCCTGTAACCTTCATCCTCCCACTGCCCCACATATTCCTCCATCACAACTTCATTACCCCTGAAATGTCATTGCCGATGGGAGCTCATGCTCGGGTTGAGTAGCTCCTCTTCTTGTGAGCCCAGGGCATCCGCCCCGCCACTCCTTTGGCGTCTTCTCGGCAGGGCCGCAGACACCCCTTCCTGGTTCTCTTCTCTCGGGCGAGGTGTGCTCTCATCCACCCTGTGTTCTTCATAGCTAGGGGCCAAGCTGTGCCTTCCAGACTGCCCTCGCGGCGACCGAGTAGGGGCCGTTTGTAAACCCTCTCCATATTCATCCTCTGTAACAGCATGGGCTGCTCTATGCCCACTGCCCGAAATCCTCCTAGCCGGGGGGGCCATTCCGCGCCCCTCCGTAACCTCACTTATTGATGGGGACCTCTCTCTCCTCCTCCCACCTGCACTCTTATGCAAGAATGTATCCCCCTCGCCCCTCTGTCCTGTCAACCCACTCTGCGCCCCATCCCCCCACTGTCATGACCCCTTTGCCCTAGCCCTTTTTGGACACTCCTAACGTCCCCATCCTCCCCCTGTTCATTATGCCTCACATCTCTCTCTCCCCCCACTCAAATGCACTTCTCAGCTGGATGCTCTCCTGTCAATCTCCCTCCTCATCTTCCTGCCCCTGGACTCCCAGACCTCTCCTCTACAAGCTGCAGGGGTTCAAGCCACCACTGCTGTGAGTGCCCCATCTGCCGCTCTCTACGGTGTGGCCTGCCTTTACTTTCCTCCCCCTCTACCATAACCTCAACCACTGCCTCTTCAAACTGGGCCTTAGATGCCCTGCTAATAATCTCTAGGGTCTCCCTTAGCGCCTTGGCATCTACCAATCCCTTCTCATTAGCTCCCTACTCCACCATCCTTAAGCAGTGCCGCTGAAAAACCTACCCAGCCCTGAGCCTTTCCCTCCTTTAAAACACTAAGTAAAAAGGGGGGGGCTACAACAGAATATGCCGAACAGCGCCCCCCACAGCTAAAGCCAAGAAAACTTAGCAGCGGAAAAATGAAGATAGCCAAAATTAACAGTAGCAAAACAAAAGAGATGATGGCTGGAAGGTTTAGAATGAAGCTTAACCTCTGGCATCGGTCTGGGCAACCTTCCAGACCATCGTTCTTTGCCTGCCAAGCCATTACAAAAGAGGAAAGACCATATGCAAATCAGGCTTGGTCCCACCCCCAAAGGGGTAGTCCAGCCCGAACTGCTAGGTCACCTCCCTTCTTCACGAGACCACAAGCATCCCCAGACATGTTTCAGCCTTGTTGGGCATCATCAGTGAGGAGTAGCTTGGGTCTCTAGGCCCAGCAGCCAAAATTAACAGACCTGCTAAAATAATGTATTGTGTCTTTAAAATTATTAAATTGTTTATCCCCTCTAACAGCCTGCCCAGAACGAATGCACAGACACAGGAGAATATAGTCAATAGTAGCCCACTGAATATAACAGTGATTGCTAAATGTCCCCCATTAACAGAGGCTAAACTGAGAAAATGTTTTATTTATTTATTTATTTATTTATTTATTTATTTATTTATTTATGCCCTCACTAAAAAAGGCAAAAATGATAAGTAGTGCCCCTTAAGACCCCCCACCCATACGCAGCTAAGACAGTGCACCGAGAAGAGCCAAGACAGAGGCTCAATAAAAGGAGCGCAGCTCCTTTAACAGTACTGCACTGCCTCTCCCGGACACAGGCAGCCACCGTTTATACAGCCGAAGCCCTTTGGGAACACGCAGACAAATGTCTGCCTTGCACAACTTCGCTAAGCGGGCGCAGCAATTAACAAAGGCTGCTTACCCAAAAGAAAACCTGCGGGAGATCAGAGATGGCCTAATAAAACACCCGCGAGCGGTATCAGGATGGACAATAACGTAGGAGGGCCTAATAAAATACCTGAAAACCCTAGTGAGCCAGACACCTGCTGAGCTCCCCGCCCAAGCCCCCGGAAGAACAGCAGGAACGTGCCGCCGCAATGGAGAAAAAAACACAGCGCCTGGAATTACTAAAACCCCCAGCGCCACGCAGAGGCTGCAGAAAGCAGACAGCTAAATGGCACCTTACTACCACAAGGTAAAATGGTGGTACCTTATTTACGGTACCTCTGACAAAAATTTCCCAAACTTTTTTTTTTTTTTTTTTTATGCTAACTGCCTACCCAGCCACTAATGCTACACTAAACAACTCCTTACCTCGACCTAAAAAAACCCCACATGGGCTAAAAATCAGGGAAGGCTCGGGAGCAGGTCACCAGGACTGCTCAATCTCATGTCCCAACCGTCGCTTGCTTCCCAAACCTTCCCTGCCCCTTAAATACCCCCGGGGGTCGCTGTATGCGCAGGCCATCTCGCTGGCCTGTGCAGCGCCAAAAATAGTAAGAAGTATAGATCACATTCAATTCCAGACCCTCAACAAGTATGGTGTTGTGGCGTAGGATGCCACGCCACCCGAGTCAGGTGACGTCCTACCTCCCGGGTTGAATACAGGGACCGGCGCGAGTCCTGAAGAGTAACCCCTGATGTGTCTCTTATTGAGAATGCCAGAAGCATGCCCGTAGTACGGCCAGGCGGCTCCCCTGACACATTGCTAGGCCACCAGGGCATCCTGGAACAGCACGCTTAGAGGCCTGGGCTTTAATATCACAAATTGGTGAGATTTGGTGATTAATTTAGTAGAAACAAACTAAGTAAGCAACCTCAGAATGCATTAGTTTGTTAAAGAAAAACCCAGGACTGAAATCGGTATGTGTCAGTGAAAGGGCACCATCTGGATAACCTTCACCTGGGTGCATTGGAGAGAACCAGTATCTGGGGCTAAAGGCTTAGCCTTAGAGGGAAATGAGCAGTTCACATTACTACAATGTTTTACTCCCGCATCTGAAGACTGCTGCCCTGTAATGTGCAGTGTTCAGACTGTGTGTTGTCCCCCCTTAAACAAGAGTGAAACCATGACTTGTGTATGGAACGGGATAATAAAAGGACTCCAGAGAGTTAAGAAAAGGAACTGTTTGGCTGTGTATGTTTCATTACCTCCTGTTACATGTTAAATTTGTGATTCTGCACTCTCTTTTGGTTTCTTTGAGATTCATCAGCTATGAAAGGGACTGGCCTAAAGACTTGTCTGAGAACTGGCCTAACATCTTAACATCCGTGCCAAGTGATATCTCCGAGCACAGCATCTCATCTGTGAAATGCTGTAGGCCTCGTAGATGGGCCTGGACAGCTCTTTCTCCTCGAGAAGTACACCGTTCTGATGCTGCTGGCTCATGTCCCAAGGCTGCTAAGAGGCTGCCATGCAAAGTCAATCTGATGTTACAAAACGTGGAGGAGAATAAAATGTAGCTTCTGCATTATACATAATTATGAGCCAAGCCTGGGAGGGGCAGAGACGAATGCAGCCCTCCCTCGCACTGGTGCGTGTGTTAACATTACAGCAGTTTTAACCACACTTATGGCCTTGTGTATTATTTGTGTCCGAGTGCCTGGAATGCCTGAGATGGTGTGAGGAAGCTAGATGAGCACTGGTATTGTGGGGAGCAGGACGAACCTGTGACACCTCCCACTTCCATTGGAGTAAGGGAATTGATAACTGCAAAAGCAAAACAGTCAGGACAGTGAACATGAGTTATTAACAGAATGAATGCTTCTTGCACTGACCGGGCTTAGAAGGTGTGAGTGTAAGCTCCTGCGTACATGGATGACTTGGGGCCTGCCCCTTGGAAGCCTCACCACTCCCTTCATAAGGCTGAATGGGAGGGCATCAACAGACCGGGAAGCAGCGTGTGCAGCTCATTTCCGCAGTCGGTACTAATTAACACAACCATGACGTTACAAGAAGTGACCGAAACACCTACGTAACAGTTTCTACCGGAATTATGTCAGCATCTCATGGAATAAAAGGAACACATCTCTCCAATTTTTAGAAAGGGTTTCAAGTAAAAAGAGAACACCATCATTTCTGTAAGGACTCAGGTAGCACTGGTGGGTAGGGTGAGGTACGGGTGGGCTTGGCATGGCAAATGTGTCACAGACAGAGGTAGGCCATGAGGTGGGTGGCAAAGAAGAGGTGCAGGTGGAACCTGGGGTGGCAAAGCAGAGTCACAGGCTATCGCTGGGCAGCAATAAACAGACCCAAGTGGGCCCTAGAGTGACAAAGCAGAGGAGCAAGTGAGCCGTGGCGTGGCAAATCAGAGGTATAGGGCAGCGCGGGGGGAGGTCATTTGATTGAACAGGGCATGGCTAAAGAATGTCGTCTTACAGGTAGAATAAGAAAAAGCCATTGCACTTAGTAAAAGGTGTTAAACAGGTAACACTGACAGCCAAAACAGGTTTCATTCAGGGTCAAACGGGTGACTCTCAGGATGCAAAAGCTGCTACCTTATGAAGGCCAGCCAGGCCCCCGCGGAGAGGATATTTAAGTTGCCTAAGTGGGGGGATCAAACTATCCTTGAATTTCCACAAGAAGAAAATGGACACTGATTTTTGGAGAGAAAAATTTGTCAACCTTTAGAGCTGAATAGGTGGCAATGGAGGTATGTTAAGATGGATTTCTAAACTCTGACTTGGTGAGAAGAGGGTTAGGAGGCATCGAGGACTTCAAATTGAAGATCTGCTCTCATTCAGGCATCCCAGTCATGGACCAAAATGGCCATGGTAAAGAACAAAAGACTTGGTGGATCGGCCATTTCGGACCTGGCCACAGTTTTGAACCAGACGCGGTAAACGCGATGTGATTCAGTAAAAAGAAGTTAAACATTATCAAAAGTAACTGCTGCCACCAGTTCGTCCCAGGCACATTCGTACAATCACCAAAAAAAAACTTTGACTGTGTCTATGGCCATAAAACAAAAGGACCCCAGCACATAGTACTGGAAGGTGCATTGTGCACTGTTAAAAAGTTACCAAGAAATGGCAACATAGTCAAATGCTAAGTGAAACATAGTTTCCCAGTACTGACAGTCTGAAGGATGTGTCAGTTTCCCTATAACAAGTGAACAAAAGCCAGGGGAGCACAGCTGAAGGCTGGTAAAAGGATAAAAAGTTGAACAAAAGAAAAACATTTGGGCGGTCCACAAATGGAGGGAAAATTACACATAAATGAAATCTTTCCTAACAAGGTGCAAATGAAGTGGCCCTGATGGTGAAAACTCAGTAGTGCTGGATATGGGTGTATGACACTGGGGTGTGGAGGAGGCAGAGCTGGGAGTGTAAAACAGTCAGCTCTGGTAGTACAACATGCACATCCCTAGAGGTGTATAACTAGAGGGCCTGGCGGTGCAGGCCCGGGTGGTGGAGGGTAGAAGGCCCTAATGGCACTGAGCAGGAGGGCATGGAAGGCCCTACTAGTGGACTTCAAGAGTCGCTGGCGGCGAATGCCAGACAGGTTCACATTCACACAAACCCTGATTCATGGAACCATGCAAAGTGTATTTTTGCCGTGCAAAGTCCAGGCAAAGTATTTTGCGCTGACTTTGCCCGGACTTTGCCCTGCAAAAACACACTTTGCACAGTTCCATGAATCAGGGTTTGTCTCTGAAGTGCAAAGTCACTTTTCAGCAGTGCCAAGTCACTTTCAACCGGGCAAATATTCCATGAATCGGGCCCACAATGTTTTGTTTGTGTCTGTGTAGTAAAGTATAGATGACCAGACATGGATCCCAATAGGTGGGTCTATCCATGCAAGAAAGAGAAAAAACACTTTTCTTTTCCAAGGCCGGGTCTGCTTTGGAAATAGGTAAGGTGTGTTGCACACACAGGAGTGGGCAGTCCAGTTGCATTTGGGGGAAGGGGTTCATTCTGTTTTTTTAAGCCCTTCAAAAGTTACCCCAGACAATTTTGCAATGAGTTTTTGAAGAAGTGGCCCATGAATAATCAAGAGTGGCTCAAGTCCACCTGTTACCACCAAATGCTCAATGTTTTTAAGTTAAACTTTTCAATATTTATATATTTAGCTTGTGCTGGATAATAAAGACTTTATTAGTCTTGCATGGCCCAGCGTTGCTTTTGAGTTAAGCCCTAGGGTACTGCGGTTGGAGGTTTTATTTTTCCAGTTATTGTCTAATGCACATTCTAGAACATTTTAAGCATGCAGGCATACATGCACACCATACCTAGTCCAACCTTGCGCACGCAAGTTTAAAAGCAGGTAGATGCCCTAGTCATGTGCCTTCTGAAACAGTGAGAAGAAAAAAAGCTTCCAGTTTGCAAATGAATTGACAGTTCTTGAATTAGCAGAACAAATGCAAAACCTATGTTTAAAGTCAATTGCGTAGTTCAGCAACCTACACGGAGAGAAATGATTGTGTGTAAAATGCGTTGTCCCATTGCACTTGGTGTGCACGCCAAGACTGAGATTACCAGTAGAGTTATGGTGCTAGTGCAGGGTGCAGGAAGTGTGCAGTTCCCACACTCCAGAGCAGCTGAATCAGTAAAGGTTAGCAAGACCCTAGTTCCCTAGTAACTCTATTGCTATTTCATTCATGGAACAACTAGTTTAGGCTACAAACAAGTAGGAAAAAGCGAACATACTATGTTTTAAAAAAAATGTATACATAAGAAATACAGAAATAAGAGCACAAACCAACTGAAATGCAAGCAGCGTGGACTCCATTTTATAAGTTGTGAATTGTAAACAGAACATTTCTGAAAGAAAGCACCAGAGTGGGGGAAACATTTTTAAATAAATAAAAAGAAAACAAGAAAGACACATTTATTGTGGATCATGTGTTTTTTATTTGATGAAATGTGCTGTAGCTATATTATGAATTTTGCATAGTGTGTTAGTGTGATTGCGGATTTATTCTGGATGCGTGCAGTAGGATGTTTTCAATGTTGGATAGGTGAAACATTTGTTGGTCAATTTTCCTTTTCTTGACTTTGATTTCGTGTGTGGTCATTGTGTAGTTTTTTCCTGTATTTAACTGTGCTTTTCTAGATTCACTAATGATGAATTGTTCATATCATAAATGTGTATCAAGCTAAATACATATTTGTGATACTTTTCGTAATAAATCATGTCCTCTGGTGCTTCCTTTCCGAAATGTTCTAATTGTTGATTCCCCACTCCAGAGAGTTGAGATCCACTGCTTTTTCAGTATAAAAGTGGAATGTAGACAGGCCTGAACCCACTGGCCTTATGGAAAAGAACCGAACATCGTGTGGACGTTTACCCAGAAATGTATCAGAATACACGAGTGTTCTCAGAAAAATGGAATGCAAGGTTAAACAGTGTGAAAGAAAGCACCTGTCTTTGGTCTTAGCTAAGTACATTGTCGACACCATCACACATGCTGATGAAAACATGTTCCAAGTAATGTGCTTTCTTCCGGCCTTGCCTTCTATATATGCATGGTGATGGCATGAGGTTCTGAGAGTGGAGTGCGGTGTGAGTGCTGACTGCTGAGAGTTCTATGTGTGACAGTTGGCAAGAGGCTGGCTGTGAGAGAGGGAGTGCCAGTGTCCGGTAACCTTCGGGGCTGGTCTCTAATGACAGGGCTTTAAGTGGGGTAGGAAATCGAGGGGGGGCCTCATTTGGGGGCGTGGCTTGTGGGAGGGGCGTGGCCTAAAAAGTACGCACATCGTAGGGTATACACACAAATATATATAAATGTTATATATTTGTGTGCGTACCTTACTATGGTTTGTGTACTATGCAAGCCATCTTTTCTAAACATAGCAATATGTAACATATTTCTACGTTTATAAAAGATGGCTTGCAAAGTACACAAACCATAGTAAGGTACGCACACAAATATATAAAATGTATATATATTTGTGTGCATACCCTACGGTTTGCCTAGTTTTCAGGCCATCTTTTTTAAACATTTCAGGTTTATAAAAGATGGCTTGAAATGTGTACTTTCAAAGCCATCTTTTATAAACCTCGAAATATGTCGAGGAATCCCCAGGTTCGCCGAGGGTTAAAGACGCCTCGGCGACCTGGGGAAACAAAGGGACAGTAACTGCCTCTGGTGACCTCTCGCGCGAGGGGTCACCAGATGCAGTTACTATGACTGACGGAAGTGGCAGCCAGTCACAGCGTTGCTGTGGCTGGCTGCCACTTCTGTCAGCTCGCCTGACTTAATTGCAGGCGCATCATCCCGTCGCAGCTGCGGCCGCGACGGGATAATGCATCCTGCCAATGTTGCGGTAGGACGGGGGCCCGGGCAGGGCCCCGGCTCAGTCCCACTTATTGGAGACTGCCGGGGCCTGGCCCCGGCAGGCCCCGGCCCACTTTAAGCACTGTCTAATGGACTCTAACAATAAAGAAGCTTTCCTTTTGTACCTGCGCCCCATGTCATCTCTGGAAAAGGTCACTTTACAACACAAGCCTTGTGGACAGACTTTGGAGACAGGTTGACTGACACATTGATTGACTTATGGACAGTCTGGTGAAGTGTAGAATAGCTAAGTGAAGAGATTCGACACACAGAGTATACTACACTGGGATTATATTTGCAGTTGGGAGATACTAATCAAATGTGGGGCCAGGACATTTTCCCGAGACCTCTGCCATATTTTATCTTTGAGATTGGTGGTGGGTGCAATGGTGAACCCTCTTTGTCAGAATGTTAGATTGAAAGTATTGAATGCAATCAACAGAATACAAAAGTAAAATTAATGTTCAGGAAGTTGACATGACGAATGCTTGTTTGAAATAGAGATTCAGGTAAAATGTAACATATTTATTGTGTTTCGATATGTCTCTGTTTTGGAAAAATGAATACAAGAAAAAGCTAATTTTCATTTGGCACCAAAAAGGAAATACGTGCATTGATTGATTATTTTTCTGATATTCAATGGTTTTGCTATGAAAAGATAGATCAGTTTAAATAACTAAGGGCCTTATTTACAAAGAATGTTTTAACATGGGAAAGACCCATTGAAACCATTTGTGTAAATCAGGCCCTGAATGTAATCTGATTTAAATGCTCTAATTCAAAACACCTGAATCCTGTTTAGTCATCTTCATAGCTAAAAACGCAAATTGCACTCTTACTTAATCATGCCTATTATTATGAATATTATAATAAATATTATTGTGTTTTAGTACTGTGCCAGCTCACCACCATTACAGTCTCAAAGCACGTAAACTGAGTTCGAGTTAAGGTGCATTTATTCCTGCCCGGTGACAGCAGGACCTTAGTCTGTTTGGGACGAAATGACCGGAAAATGGCCTGATGTAAAAAAAGAAAATAAATGTTTTCAAGTAAAATATGGCGTGGGGCATGAGGAAGTGTTTGATCGAGAGACAGAAGAGTAGCGATTGCTGTATTGCAAAATATGAATGTAAAGGTAGGTGCATAAGGAGCCCGAGATGTGCTCGGGCGATCCTAATTATAATGTGGGCTTGGTTGACCAGGTTCATCCCAGTGGATGAATCGTGACTTTTAATAGGTCTACGCAAAGGCCGACCACGCAAGTCCTATGTATATGCATTCCTTAAGTGCAAACTATTTCAAGCATGTAGAAAGGGTAAGCAAGGAGGGAAGACGTAAAGAATAGGAGATGCCAAAATTAAAGGCAATGATTAAGACATTGTAGAAATATTTAAGAGGATAGTTGGGTAACACAAGGTGAAGCACCCCAAAACATAACTCCTCTCCCCTCTCTTCTCTCTAGATCCATCCTGGACCATGCAGGCCCATCCCATTTCAAAAATCAAGGACCTGCCTACCGGGGAACACTAGGCCAATTATGTGATGTGTTTCAATGTTTGATTTGACAACATACAATTCTGAACGTGAACATCGCCTGAAGCTACTGAGGGATATAAATCAATTTCTTAAAAGACAAAAAGCAAGTGCATTGTTTATGCCCTGGAAACGGGGTGAATTGGATCTTTTCTAAATGACAAGGGACAACTAGAGATTATTCACGGATGTACAATCTTGACTTTGAATCGTAGAAATAAATAAGATATGTGGTAGATAGATAAATCGCCTGAAGATGATTTGTTAAAATACAAATTAAGTAGTCATTCGCACAGATAGAGAAACAGAGTGGGAAGATCCTCTGTGCTTTTTCTGATGGATATTTCCTCAGAGGAAAATGTTTACATCAGTATCCTCGGCCGAGCTAAAGTACAGTAAACTGTTGTTATCAAATAAGGTAATCATACGACAGAAGTATAATTGACTTGACAAATATTTTTCTGGAGATACACCGTTTGCAATTATTTTTGATAAGGATAATGGCATGGTATTTTTCTGTAATACAGCATGCATTCGCAGTGCAAGTGTTTTGCAGAGTTTTGGAGAGTCGATATAGAGTGATTGGCTGTGCAGATAAAAGATTATTTGATGTTTACATTAGTGATCCACGGTAACTTTACAGACAGCAATATCAAAAAGGAACATGGCACACTGTTAGCAGGAGTAAGTGTTGACAAACAATTTGGTCAGATCCAGTAACAAAAGTGTATAATGCACCCTGAGGAGACATAGAAAACAAAAGTTGATGGAGTGAGCTGTAATCATTCATATCTATCTAGAACAAGTAATGTCACACATACATCATTTACAAATAAAAATGGGCTGACACCAAACGACATAAAATGGTTTCAAAATGAAATGTTGGAACATGTTGAGAGCACAAACTAGGCACATAATCTATTGAAATGCTTCATAGCCAGTCAGATAGTTTGAACGGGATATTGGAACAAAGTTGAAACATAGGTTGAAACGCTAGCAGACATGCACTTGCACTGTAAGAGCACACAATAAAGAAACAGTGATGCAATCCCACATGTAACACAATTACGTGCAGATCAGATCAAGGATATGCAATGCGTATCTAGAAAATGAAATCACTTTTAGCAGGAGTTAGAAGAGAAAACTATACAATGTGGCAGGAGTTGGGGAATGAGTCGTATGCATTAGTTAAAGCGTTGGTTGCATTAACAGAAGTTGGAGGGTTACAACTTGAGATAATTTCACTGACAAGTTCACATTTACATTTTAAACAGAAATGTATTCACGCTCAAAAATAGTGTGACACCCTGCAACTTAGGTGAATGCATGAGTGAGTTCCAAACATCTATAGCTGACATGAAAGTGCATCTATATATCCCTGGCAGAGGGCATGTGCTGGGAACGTGTGTTGCCATATCGCAGTGCAAGTTCCCTTACAGTGTGAATCTGATAGCGCTTCAACCTTCTGTCACAAGGGAGGGTACACAGAGAGTCCTGAGTTAGAAACTGAAGATGAGAAATTCAGGAGGGATACCATGGTTATGTTCACTATTAAGCTACATTATGTACATGATCATGAAAAAGAGAAGAGAATTACTGTCGAAAATATATAAAGGTGTCAGCTCATTGGCATTTCCCAGTAGGAATAATTGGGACGGCCCAATGGTAACAAAGCACCATCAGCATGGCGCCAAACTTCCATGAAAACTGCAAGAGTACACACTCATAAAAAACATATCTGTTCACTAATATGAACTCAATATTAAATAGCTAATATGAGATAGCCATGGACGAGAAAGGTCTACGGGTGCTTCATAATGGATTACAACTAGATGCTTTCAGAACAGTAGTGTTATAATTAGGACTGTGCACCTACTTAGAAACACACCTAAGTGCCAACTACCACCTAACCGATTTGGACTGCAAATGACTTTTGTCAGAAGGGTAGAAATTGTAGGGGGGCATTGGCAGGTAGAGCCGTGGTATTGGTCGTAATTAAGTCAAAACTAGACTATGCAAACTCCATGTCTGCAAGTCTACCAACTTGATCAAATTCAGTTGTTTCCAAATACTGCAGTTCACCTTGGTTCTCGCTTGCTTCTGAGAGAACCAACCTCTCCTCTTAGGAAGATATTGCACTGGTTCTTGCCTCCAAATGCATCCAGATCCTTGCACTGCAAAATTGTTAGTTCTGCTGTTTAAAATGAAACATACTAACTCCGGGGCAAATCCTACCCTGGGTTGCATTATGATGCAGCACGCTGTGGTTTGTGCCAAGTACCTTACCACCCTCATCACATTTCATTGAGGATTTGTGTCCCCAGATCTTGATATGGGCACCATTTCCTCATTGTTTAAAAACATGGACTGATCCCTATCATCTTGGCTAACTCTGAGCTTATTAGTAATTTGCCCAATGTGCCCAAACCCATTGAACAACTTGTAGTTCAGCAACTTCACCTACTTTTAGGAACTAACGCCTGCATACCCCCTTTCCAGGGTGGTTTATTTCAAGGATATGCAATGGAAGTGGCATTATTATGCTTTTGGGATGATAGCCTGGATGAAGTTGCTGAGGAGGAATGGATCAACCCTGCCCAGGACGGATCATTCCAGTGCATTTGACATGTTTGATCATTCTCTCTTAATCACCACTTTGCCTTCTGTTGTCGACCTGACCAGCAGTGCTCGACAATGGTTGGTTCTCTTTCTGAGGAACACATCTCAGAGGGTCTATTGTGTCCCCTCTCCTCCGCCAGATCCCCAGTTACCTTTGGAGTACCTCAAGGGTCTCCCCTATCCCCTGTCCTAATTTCTTGGTCTCACTTTTCCAGAGGTTCAATCTTGGGATGCCAGCCTGCAATTTATATTGCAGTTTAAGGGGTTGAAGGATGCCTTTGGTACTACAGGACTGCCTTCAAGCTATCAGAGGTTTGAAGAGGACTCACTATCTGTTGCAAAACAGAATTCCCCTTTCTGGGGCCAAGAATCAGAAACCTTTACAGACCCTCTGGATACAGCCTAGCTTATTGCAGTTGCACTCTAGGAATACCACAGTCAAGCACCTGGGCTTCTACTTTGATAAAAATATGGTTCCATGTAATTACAGAGAATAAATAACAGAGAATGCTTTTTCAGGGAAAACAATAACAGTGAAAAAATATAAATTTTATTTAGGGGGGCCCCTGAAACCCCTTGTTTCTCTATCTTGTTTCATCATTGGTGGCAGTACCTGGCTGATTTGCATATGGCTGGACCCCTTGTACAATGGCACAGATGGGCTAAAAAAACGGTGGTTTGAAAGGTTGCCCAGAGCAATGCCAGTGGTTCAGATTCATTCAAAACCTTCAACCATCACTTTTGGTATCAGGTAATATTTACCCCCATAAATAATGTTGCAATATAGTTGCCAGGAAACGGCATAGGTGACATTATTTATGATGATAATATATGGGGTAAATGGGAGTGGGGCCTGCGGGGGTGTCCCCGCTCCCTTTAAACAACCCTTTAAAAATATGGGGGTTGCAGGGGTGTCCCCCGAATGGTTTCAAGGGGTAATATTGCTGCAAACAACAGTGACATTCTTGTATGGCGACATTTTTGCAGGGATATTATCACATGGAACCTCACTTTTGTGGTTATTGTCAATCTTATCCCATCCTTCCCTGTAGTTTCCCACCAAGTACTGAGAAGAGGAAGAGGCAGCTAAGAGTAGTGCACACTTCCTATTGCAAACACCACTCTAGTACTGGGATGAAGAAGAGGGGCCTGGAGGCTTCAGTAATTAAGATCAGTGATGTCACACTAACAGGCCTATAAAAGGTCAGGCAATTCAGTTTAACTCACTTCACCTGCAGCCTGTTAAGAATGGAAATGAGTATAAAAGATAGAGCCCAAAAGCATACAAGCAGCAGCTGAATACAGAGAGAACAGAGAATATTCTGTGCTGGAGGACCGGGAAGCTGAGATGCCAGCAACGATCCCGGGAGACCTGCTAGAGGCACTGGGCAGGATCAGCAACTCTCGTATGGGAAGGCGTGTAGCAGGCGCTGCCGTATAGCAGAGGTGTAGCAGAGCACAGAAGCCAGTGTGTGCGTGGTGACGTGCCCCGCAAACTTGTGGTTTAGTTTCCCATTCGGGAGAGCTATCGGGAGGAGATGCAAAGAGCAGGTAAGTGTCAGAGGACATTGGAGAGACCGGAAGGGCTCTGACGGACAGAAAATAAGTAAATGTCTTCGAACACAAGTGAACACTGTATTTATTGAATGCCGAACGGAAAGAAAGTTATTATTTGAGGATTTAAGGGAGAACAGGAAAATGCTGCATCTATTGAATACTGAACTGCAAGAAAGTTGCTATTTGAGTGAGCACAAGTAAATGTTGCATCTATTGAATACCAAACTGAAAGAAAGCTGCTATTTGTCTAAACAACGATGTGCTGAATGGTGAATGAAGATTTTAAGTCAAATGGACCGAGCAAGTGACACACTGTCAGTAAACATCAATAAGAACAGAATTAAAGACGTGATGAAACTGAGAGTTGTTTTGAGCATTACAAATGCAAAGAAGAATAATAAAGAATGTCAGTTATAACTGCAAACATGAGGAATATTCATAAGTATATGACAAGTCAAGAACTGGTATAAAAGAGTGTTACAAGAAAAATAAGTGTGGAAAGTGAAAAGCCGAGGCAGAAGAGCTATAAAGGGGCACACCAGCTTTGGGGAGATTCATGGTTACGCAACCTGTGATGGGTGAGCCGTGCGGTCTGACAACCACGCCCAGACCAGAACATCTCCTAATATGAAGGTTACCAACATCAAGAATCAAGCCAAAGATAAAGTATAGGGTTACTGGTTGTGTGACTTGTTATGGGTAGACTGTGTGCTCTGATAACTGCGTGTAGACCAGAAAACCCTGACTGCTGCAAAGAAGTGTCAAACGATTAGTGAAGCAAACCTGAAGGTGAGCCAAGTGGACCCAGTGTTTTCTTGTGAACTTTGAACAGACGAAACACTGTGAATGCTCAGGTGAACCTTAATGAAACAAAGTGAATGCCTAGTTAAAGTCATGGGGAAGGGAACCACAGGAGCCAAACAGCTAAAGAACATTATTTGGATAAGGGAGTCCCAGGACCACTGTTTTGTGCGAACTGCTCTATATTTGAACTTGGGGAGAGGAAGCCCAGGACCTTCCTTTTGTGTGAATTGTGATGCAATCCAACTTAAGGAAGGTAATTTCAGAACTTGACTAAACTCTATTTAAGTTAATGTATATTGGAACTGTATTGAACCTGAGACAGGTAACTCAAGAAGAACTCAAGCTGCAATGAGCTTAACCTTGACTTTTGAACACTTACATTTTGCTAAGAAGATTCTCCCACCATGTTAAGTTGTAGTTGTGAGGACAAGCATATGTTTTAAAACATGCGTAAATAATAAGGGTACCCGTAATACCGCAGGTCCTCCAGGTAAGTTATATGTGAAGAAACAAAAAATGGACTTTGGTTATTAAGGATAGAGAAAACGACTATATAATCAATAAACAGTTATTTTTAACCAAAAAAAGTATTCTTGTTTTTATTTCCAAATAACACATTTAATATTGTTTGCTCATAGAGCACATAGATTCATAAATATTCAACACCTTCTCATTCATTTCCCCATCCATGCACTCTCTCATTCCATACATCCAATGGTCAATATTTACAAAAAACAACAGGTAAATGAACCTGTACATAAAGCAGAACCTCTTAATGTACAATTTGTGTTACACCAATAACAATTCTTTGTATGTAGTTGTGTAAAATAGCACTACAGCTTATTTACAAGATCTACATATGTTTCGGTCGTAGTGTAATGGCCGTTTTCCAGTGGTCCCAAAGTTCATTGACCTTCTTCAGGATCAAGGCAGACACAAATTCTGGTCTACCCAACTAACATTAGGTGAACAATGTTTTCCAGTACATATCTCCAGCATCCACTTAGTGGGGGTAGTGTCAACAGAGGATCTTATCCTTCAGGCCTTCTAATCTATATGTTCAAAGAAGCTGATTCATTAGAGTGGGGTCCCCCAATCTAAGATGGTTCATCTCTTCATTTCTATGAGCAAACAATATGAAATGTGTCATTTGGAAATAAAAACAAGATAACTTTTTGGGTTAAAAAACTGTATTTTTTAACACAGACAGATTCTGATTCTGGACTTGCAAAAACAGACCTGCCTTAGTTTCTTTAGAATGGAAAAGTCCTACCATAGCATAGGGTAAATTAGGCGTTAAACCATCCTTCTCATTAATAATGTTTTGCTTGGAACTGTACATCTGTTGTCTGTGTGATCTCTCTTGATACCATGCCTGTCTCAATATGGTGTCTGGAGTGGGATGCAGCTCAACTGGAATGAATCCTCAACTCAGTAAACGTTTTCCAAAACCACCACCATTAATGGCGTACACAGAGGAAGGAATTTCAGAGACTCTTTAATAAAAGCAGAGAGAGTTGTGACAAACAAGCACCTGTTCATAAATAAATTAAAGAAAGGCACATTCCCCTTTCTCCATTGTTGCCATTGCAATAATGTACAGAAGGGTGACACCATCAGACATCCATACACAGGACAAAAGATCACATTACATGATTTTGCGACGTGTGCCAGCAAATTTGTAATTTACGGACTGATATACCCTTGTGGCCAATACTATGTAGGTCCAACTATTAAAAAAATAAAAGACAGACTAACAAAACACAAGTCAAATATAAGAACTAAAAATGAGAAATCATCTGTATGTAGACATTTTGAGGCTAAACATCACTCTATTTCACAACTGAAATTTGTAGTCTTACAGACTATTTCCAGACCACCAAGTGGCGGGAACATGCAGAACATGATGGCACGCAGAGAGATGTTTTGGGTCCATAAATTGGACTCACTGGAACCCCGCGGGATGAACTAAGAATTCTCTCTAACTCCCTTTTTGTAAATTCCTGAACATTCTTGAAATTCCTTAATAGTCAACATAGTTCTTTTTCCAAGAATCCCACTCTTGAACATTAGACCAACTGTGATAGAGAAATGAGAATATGAGATAAGGAAAATGTTGATCGTAATTCTACGAATTGAAATCAATGTGAAATGATGAACATGGAAGGATGTATTTGCTTGAAGTCGTTGAATTGTGCATGTGAAACATTCATAATGTAATTCTAATAGTGTACACATCATGTGGTATAGGTTGAAACTTTCTGTTGAATATATGCTTTAATAGACACACTAACCACAGGATAGGGAAGACACACCATAAAATACAGTCATCCACAGTAATGTATCCGTAATATTAATATAGGTAGGTTCCCTCTGTGGTAAATATAAACATGTCACCTAGAATGATGACATCAGACCCTACACACTAGAATTAATGAATATATTGCAATATCTGTTACAAGATGACCATTCAGGAGACTACAAATCCCAGTATTCCAATGTACGTAAAGTCGTCAACGTAGAACATTCCCACGCTAAGTATATAAGATAATGGTTGCCTAGCAACAAGGCACAACACAGAGGAGCCACGATAGAGATCTTCCAGTCACTGACGCAGCAACTATTCAAGCATTACATACGCTCACAGAATTATAACAATGTAAGTGGGAATGAGGATATATTCACTAAAAGTAACCTGAGTTAACTTAATAAGAGACTCAGTAAGACGCTACACACACCGCGGTTGTCTCTTTACAGCAGCACGCAGGCATGAAATAACAAAGAGGGACACCGACACCATTGGAGAACAGAGTGGATAGAGTGCCCAAAGATTAAATAACATCTGTAAGTAACCACGTCCCAGCATAGTGTACCTGAATACTTAGTTTATTGTACCCTAATACTCAGAACTAAACAGACAGGAGAATAATGCAAATTTCTGCTCCCATAGGATGACACACAGGGATAAGTGCAACCACCACATAAGGTAACAATATTACGATAAAGAAATAGAAAGTTAATCTCTATGCCCAAGATTGAGCCATAAGCATGCTTTTTTCCTAATTTACAAGTAACATGTTATTTGTAGGTGAACTGAATTGAAAATCTCCCCGAACCTCAATGACTACAAGTGAACTCATACAGAATATGAAGGCCACCCACTGTAACAAATACTTAGGTGAAGTATTAAAACTCAGATTCCCAAACCTTTTGGTATTGATAACCTGATACACTAGGGATCCCCTCTAATATATACATTCTGTGTTTATCATATAGAAATGCTAATGTACAGTGAAAACTGAAGATGAAAAGTTACTTATGCTCCCGAAGAAGAGAATCAATCTCTATTATATTGAGGAATTTCATTGAGGAATCTATTCATTGAATTTCCCAAAACATTTTACAATGTTCTTGTACATTGTGGAATGAAATTGATCAATCCATTATTTTGTTGTATATTGTGGAATTAAATTTATGTTAAATTGAAATGAAATCATGAATGAGAGTGTATACAAAGTACAGTTGTATTAAGACATTTGAGTTATAAATTGTTAACAACTATATCCTTATAATTTTGAAGTATTAACTGCAATTGTTTTCAGTACCTAAAGGTGTGCATGGGACGGGAGTGTCCATACATTATGAACACCTGTTTTTTTTTATAGTTGATGCATTGACTTCTGATGCTAGAGCCACACATTTCTCTGGTGCACCCATCATTTCTCGAAGTTTGCCCAGTTGGGAATTACGTCTCTTGAACTGTAACTCTCTTTCTTGGTTATCAAAATCCGGTGTGCTTAGCCAATTTTTTGTTATGCGGCTCAACTGAAACAGGTTGGGGGAGCCTGAAGTATGAGAAATTGAGCAACAGCGCTTCAGATCCTACGATTGCCACAAAAGGATCCATGAGATTCGACATCTGTACCAGTAGACAGGACACTATTCCTCCTGGCGAAAGAAGGCTAATATCCACAGACTTGATCTTGATACTACCCCCTGTAACATATATTCAAATAGCACCCAGGTTAGGGTTGGCATGTCGATTTGGGATTGATGTTTTAGCAGGGGAATAGACCCACATTTCCGAGGCGAGGTTAAAGTATTTATACAAAATCATGGGAAAAAGGCCTTCTGCATTTACGCAGGCCATAAGATTGCTCGAAGGGTGGTTGAAAAGGCAATGCTTCACAGAATAATGAAGAAGGAAAACATTGAAAAGGAGCTCCACAGCTGCAGGGAAAAAGAGGAAGCAACAAATGACTTCTTCTTCTCTGAGTCTGAAAAAGAAGGTCACGGAGAATCAACTTTTCCTCCAGAGTTAGCCATGGCACAAAGGAAAGATCCCCTTCTTTATTATTTCAATTTTCGCAAGTGGTTTAAGAAAAGGAAGGATGTGAAAGATGATAACTGTTTTTCCTTTTAAAAGAAGGATTTTGTTATCGGGAAAACCTATTCCAGAAAACAAAAGTTACAATTGGTGATTCCAGAAAGTCATAAAAAGATGGTTTTGGAAAATGTTAAGTGCCTAGTTAATAAAAGATCATACAAAGCATAGGAAACGTAAAAAGTATTTAAGAGAATCTGTTTTTTTTATTTGGGATGGAGCCCGATAATAAAATCCTGATACAGACCTGTGTGACTTGTCAGAAAGTTGATACATGCATGCTACCTGTATGTTCCAATAATGAAGGGATAGATACAAAACACAATTTTTTTGATGAAACAATCTTACAAAACCTGAATGATGTAGAGAAGGGCCATTCATGCAACCAGAAGGCTCATCAGGTGGGGTTAACCTTGTTGGCGTTAAACATGCAGATCATACTCCCATCAGAAAATGTGTAGAGGGAAATGATTATGATCTTTTTTGTCCTTATGACTATCGAATACCAGGGAGATAAGATAATAATCTCCTTGGGACAACACATAGATTTTTGCCATGAGTCAGGTATATTTTTATATATATTAACACCAAAGAGCACATGATTAAAAATACAATTTATACTCTCATGGTAGGAGGAATTAAAATGTGTCCTTTTTAGTTTTTCTGATGACCACATTGAGATTGCAAGGGGTCAGCCGCTAGGATTTCCAAGGTAAGATATTGTATGGGAATCCTTCTTCTATTCAGAATCAAAAGAAAATGATCAGAAAACCATCTCAGTAAATGAAAGAAATACAGCTTTGGGTCTTAACTCTTTGGAAACAAACTCACAATATCCTGACCGGGGTATTATATTATCAAGTTCAGTTAGTACCTCAGAAGGTGTGGGGATATCAAAAGTCAAGGAAGAAGAGAAGGGAAATATAGCTTTGACAAAACATTTTGAGGAAATATCAGATCACTCTGGTTGTTCAACAAGAACATTACTGGACATTAATCTTCCCCAAATAAACCCTTATCTTGAAGCAGTGATTGAAAAAGCTGAATCCTGGAGAAAACCAATAGGAAAAGAAAAGTATGCCACAGTTATAAATCCATTTTTTGATCCATATCGGAAATGTTATCCAGGCAAAGGGTTTGGACATCTAGTGAAAAATGTTCCCGTAGTTGAATCTCCTAAATCAATGTCATCAATTCAACCCAATAAATCTCAAAGAAAATCTAATACCTTTTTTGTATACAAAAGGGAAAACCACTTTTAAAATTCCTGTTGTCTTAGAAGGGAAAACTGATTTGGGCAGAATTGGACACCAGAAGTAAAGAAAGTGCCATAAGAACAGAAGTATTTCCACAGGTGTGGAAAGAAGAGAAAAGAGGAAAAGTAATGTGTGTACATGGCTATTTTCAGATATACCCATTGACTCAAATCCCTAAATATATTCTAGGAAGGAAAATGGCTTTAACAGTTATAGTGGTTTCCAACTTGCCAGATCAATTCATCTTAGGGAGAGATGCCCCTCACTTTGATCAATGGGTCTAACAAATAGCCCAGATACATTTTAAAAATCTCGTACTTGGGTCTCATGTGTCTTTGAAGACAACATCTCCTGAATTGAAACAAAGTCAAGAGCCCACTAAAAGAATATAACCTTAACAGAATGTAGGATTCCTTGGACTATTGACCGGGTGATTCAACAAGAGATCCTTGAGAGGAACGAAAGCACGATAAGGTCATTCTTCCATCTCGGATTCCTTGTGAAACAAATCAGTCCAACCGAATTGAGGAAGGGTATGTCACAAACCTGAAGGTACTCTCACATCCATTCCCCAGGGATCTTCTGTTCAGGTGACATAGGAAGGGCCACCACTTTTGGACCCTGAACCTGAGGTAGACAAGCGAGGGAGGATCACCTGGGTGGAGGGTCCTTGGGGATTGGAAAGAGGGTACCTGAAGGCGAGACATGGTATACCCCCTTCACTAACACTGACCTACCTGCTTGGGGATTGGAAAGAAGGTACCTGAAGGCGAGACATGGTATACCCCCTTCACTAACACTGACCTACCTGACCCTCCTTTACTCTTCATGGGTTATTGTCAATCTTATTCAATCCTTCCCTATAGTTTCCCACCAAGTACTGAGAAGAGGAAGAGGCAGCTAAGAGTAGTGCACACTTCCTATTGCAAACACCACTCTAGTACTGGGGCAAAGAAGAGGTGCCTGGAGGCATTCAGTAATGTAGACCAGGCCTGTCACACTAACAGGCATATACAAGGTCAGTCAATTGAGTTTAACTCATTTCAACTGCAGCCTGTTAAGAATGGAAAAGAGTATAACAGGCGGGGCCCAAAAGCATACAAACAGCAGCAGAAGGGAGAGAGAGGACCGAATCTGCTGTGCTGGAGAACCAGAACCAGGAAGCCGAAATCCCAGCAATGATCGCAGCAGACCTGCCAGAGGGACTGGGCAGGATCAGGAACCCTTGTATGGAAAGGCAGGCAGCAGGCGCTGCCTTATAGCATAGGTGGAGCAGAGCACAGAAGCTGGTGTGTGTGTGGTGACTTGCTCGACAAAGTGGTGGTTTGATTTCACCATTCGGGAGAGCTGCCGATATGAGCTGTGAAGAGCTGGTAAGTGTCAGAAGACATTGGGGAAACCAGTGCGCTCTGAGGGACCGAAAATAAGTTATGGTCTACAAATACAAGTGAACGCTCTATTTAGTGAATGCCAAATTGAAAGAAAGCTATTTCAGTGAGCACAGGAAAAGGCTGCATCTATTGAATACCGAACTGGAAGAAAGGTGCTATTTGAGTGAGCACAAGTTAATGCTGCATATATTGAATACCGAACTGAAAGAAAGCTGCTATTTGACTAAATTACGATGCGCTGAATGGTGAATGAAGACTGTAAGTCAAGTGGACATATCAAGTGACACGCTGTCAGTAAAACGCAATAAGAACAGAATTAAAGACGTGATGAAACTGAACAGTTGTTTTGAGCATTACAAGTGCAAGGAATAATAATAAAGAATATAAGTTATAATTGCAAAAGTGAGAACGAGTCATAAGTATATGACAAATCAGGAACTGGTATAAAAGAGTATTACATGGAATAAAAGTGCGTAAAGTGAAAACCCAAGGCAGAAGAGCATATAAAGATGCACAGCAGCTTTGGGGAGATTTATGGTTGCACGACCTGTGATGGGTGGACCGTGCTGTCTGACAGCTGCGCTCAGACCAGAAAGTCTCCTAATATGAATGTTAGCAACATCAAGAATTAAGCCAAAGACAAAGTATAGGGTTTCTGGTTGTGTGACCTGTGATGGGTGGACCGTGTGGTCTGATAACTGCGCCTAGACCAGGAAACCATGAATGGTGGACAAGCTGCAAAGAAGTGTGAAACAATTAGGGAAGCAAACCTGAAGCTGGGTTAAGTAGACTCAGTGTTTTCTTGTGAACTTTGAAGAGATGAAAGAATGTGAATGGTTAGTTAAGGTCTTGGGGACGAGATCCCTGAGAGCCAAAAAAGTAGAGAACATTATCTTGAGGAAGGGAGCTCCAGGACTTCCATTTTATGTGAACTATACTACATTTGAACTTGGGGAAGGGAAGCCCAGGACCTTTGTTTGGTGTGAATTGTGATGCACTCTAATTTAAAGAAGGTAATTTCAGGTCTTGACAAAACTCTATTGGTGAACCTATATTGGAACTGTATTGAACTTGAGATTGGGAACTCAAGAAGAACTCAAGCTGCAAGTAGCTTAACCTTTACCTTTGAACACTTATATTTTGATGAGAAGAGTCCCCCACCATGTATAGTTATAGTTATAGTTATGAGGCCAGGCATAGGTTTTGACACAGACAGATTCTTATTTTGGACTTCCAAATACAGGCTTGCCTTAGTTTCTTTAGATAGGGAAAATCCCACCATAGCAGAGGGCAAGTTAGGTGTTACACCATCCTGATCATTCATAATGTTTTACTTGGAACTGTACATCTGTTGTCTTTGTCATCTCTCTTGATACCTTGCCTGTCTCTCAGTGTGCAGTTTAAAATGTGCGTACAGCAACATGCATTAGAAATCTGTAGATTTTGGGTTAGGAAATTTATTGATTCAAAACACACAGAATTTCAAGTTACCCACCCAACCTTGAAGAATGGTTTCAGGATGTATAAGTGTCTCTCATCTCACACTCACATCATTTTTTAGGAGTAGAAATGACAAAATGAAACAAGCTCTCATTCTTATTCTTATTTTGCTTCACCTATGGACATCTTCATATCGCAGCCCAGTGTAACCATTTCTATGAAAATACTTTGGGTAAAATGTATATGACCTTAAGATTTTTGGTTCTAAAGTTATGAAGCAAAATCCTCTCTGCACATGAAGTTACATTGGATTTGCACCTCTTCAGGTGGCTGGAACAGCAGGTGAGAATATACATTCTCTACTCGCTGTTCCAGCCACCGGAGGCCCTTTCCTGGGGGGTGCCATTTTTTTTTAATGTGTTGCAGTAACAGTTACCCCCTGCAAATACCAACCAAGCACCTTTTCCAAACCATCCCCACCCAACTTACCTGCGAGACTAGAGCTTCAGCCCTAGTCCCCACGCTCATTCCGATCCCGGCCACCATAGAAATAGAAAAGGGTCTTTTCCCTATGGCAGAAGCCATCTTTTTTTCATTTTTCTCTTACCCTCAGGAGATTGGCTCTGCAAGCGGAGTGCAAATCTCATGAGGGGAAAAGTAAACTGTTCACACCCTGGATAGGGGCAGACATGGCTAGTGACAGCCCACAGCCCTCGTTACGGCCCTCCAAGGCTCAGGCTAGTGGGCCATTACTGGCCATGTCCAACCTCCTGCTGGGATGTGAACGCCCCACATAATGCCCTGTGACCAATAACGCATGCTCCATACCTTAGTGATTTGTAAACAGCTCTTTTTGAAGCCTTAATCAAAGACGGAGTTTGAATAACATGTCAGGTTTCCCTTTATTCTCAATTTTATTTTTTTAATTTCCTTTTTTTAATAAACCATGCTGGACAGATTTTCATGGGATCAAGTTATGGTAGCTTCTTAAATCTATTTGGTGTTGATCCATCTAATGCTTGTGCATGTAGGTAAGAAGATAAATCCCCTATTAGAGTGTTCTTGGAAAAGGCAATGTTTGGAACCTCACTAATTTTGCCCCGTTGTTGGAACTGCACAAAACTTTCCCAGAAATTCTGAATTCTGTTAGATCAGTATTTTTTTGGGGGAAAGTTTTATTGAACGGTGTCAAAGTTATATGTATTTGAGTAAGATCTCTTTCTATGGGGAGTCAACTGTAACTATAGAGTCGCTATTGCAGACTCCGAGATCGATAGATACATTTTCATAGACTGTCAGATTCTTTATTTGATAAAACCACAAAATTCCATCCCGCACCCTAAGATCAAGCACTGCCCTCCTTCTTACGATCCCAACCTCTAACTCTGTTAGGATCGGAGGATCCGCCTTTTCTACTTTGGCCCCAACTCTGTGGAACTCGCTTCCCCCACATATTTGACACACCCAAGACTATTTGACGAGGCTCTTTCAGTAATACCAACCACAACTCTCTGAAGCAATTGAATCCTATCATCCCAATGTCTAATTGCTCAATGACATCCCAAGCCATGTCTCCACTGAATATGCTTACTAATTTGTGCTAGTAAGCATCTGCTTGCCTGAATTACGGAATATCAATCTCCTTTCATCATAACTCCAACCAAATACCCGTATATCACTATGCTTACTCTCTACTGTACACCGTCACACAACTAGAGTGCAGCTATATCCCTCGATCAATTCGGCCTAGCTGCTCACATACAAACACTACCCCATGAACACCTCATCACTCTAATAAAACGCAGCTATACCCCTATGCTCCATGGCTACCGCCAAACTCGTAATGAGGCCCTTACTCTCTCAACTGACCTGGACTGTGGTACCCGAGGGAGTTCAACCTACCAGCACTTTGAGGTCATACCAATGATATATAGAGCGCTATGTAAATGCCAAATAACATAACATAAGAGAACATAGCAGCTTACAAATGACTGGCTAATGGAAGGCAGGGTCCAAATGTGAACACATTTGACAGAGAAATTTCTCTTACAGGCTCTGTTAAAAAAAAGAATTCAGGCCAACATATCATAATCCCCTGAGAACCATAATTTGATTTATTTTGTAAACATTTAGAGTGTTTTTCTAACAGTTTCCTCTGCCAAGGAGTTCCCAGAGGTAGGGAGCTCTTCATTGCTCTCAGGGCCTCTTCATGAGGTTGTTTGCCTGTGAAATTAATGGGTTTGCCATGATTAAAGCACACATTACATCTTTCCAGCATGAAACACCCAGGCTAATCCAATGGGAGTCTTAACCTGCCTCACATGGGAACCTGTTTATAAGGTTAACGTGGAGGGAGTTCTTCAGTGATTTCACTAGAGCACTATTCAGTATTGCCCCAAGTCAATTCATAGCAAAGTTTATTTATATTCCTAAAAGGCCTATTTACTTCTATTGTAATGACAGATGTAAATCAACACAAAACACTATACATTGCCATGTACATAAAAAATGTTTTTGTAACACTGAATACATCCAAAATTGTCAAGTTAAATACAACGTCATCTTTTAAATAGATTTTTTTTCTGGTATAAAGTTTAGAATCTGTATTTAGGTAATGCCTTCCATTTACAGAAAAACGTGCTTCCTTGAAAAACATGGCAGAGGATGATTTGCTTAACTTTTCTCAATTTAAAGTTTATTTCTGGAATATTGACGCTGTTTTCCTGTTAGCTGAATTACATTTCTGACACGTTTTTGTCTCAGTTGTGTTTTTAGATGGGCAGTTCCATTGCAGCAGACTCAGTTCTCTGTTTATACGCCTAGGGTTTGTACCTTTGAGATTTTTTTTTTGTATTTGTGCCATTCATTTAAAATTATTCAATGTTAGTATTTGGTGCAAAATGTACTCAAGACCCCATACTGTTTTCAGGATGGTTTAATTTGTGGCACTATCCACACCATGTGTCACGTGGTAGCTCTCAAGGAAGCAAGTGACTGGTGAAAAAGGTAATGAATAAAAGGATGCATTCTTTTGTTGCCTCTAACTTTACATTAAGGAAGTCTCCATGTCTTGTATAAGTTACTGTTCATTACAAAATGTAGCACCTCTTCACTTGCTTCGGTGCATTTTTTCTCCAAACAGTTAATTCATGTGAGTTATACTTGGAGAAGCAATACAACTTTTCAGCACCTTTCATTTTAAATTCATTGCCTTTCATTTTCCCCACAACAAGTATGCGCTGGTTTAATAGTCCAAAATCACTGAGGTGCATATATGGAATTGACTACATGTCCAAGCATGCACTGCATACAAAATACAAAACCCAGTGTGGGTGCATACCGATATGTAGGATTATTTAGCGTGTTTTTGGAGTGCAGCGCCACTATATGGGATCAATATATAGCGTGTTTTTGGAGTGCAGCACCACTGCATGGGATCAATGTATTACTATAATGCGGTACAGCAAGCCATGTGTTGCCGGTGTAACATATGGATATGTAAATGAAGACAGGCTACTCAGACATAAACACATCATTTTTTTCACATTTAAAAACGCACCATTTTTTTTCTCACCTGAAATGCCTCTGTTGCAGGAGACACATTAGAGGATTAATTAACTAATATAATTAACAGTACTAACATGATTCTAATTTATTAATATCATAATGTGTTCTCCAAGTGCAAAATGAGGCAGGCTGAAACTCATTTTAAACGGACATTCAGATTTTTTTTTCCTTTTGCTTTCTCTGTGCTTTTCACGGTCCTTACTAAGGAAACAAAACTCGAATAAGCAGGAAATTAGTGGATACAGTTTCTTACTGAAAAGTGAGCTATTGTTTGAAGAAGGAGGGTATGACATGATAGACTTTTATTGGATGCACGTCACGTTAGGGGCTGTAACAGAGGTCTCTTGGTGCATCTCGGGGAGGAAGAAAGGCAGTGGACATTTTGCACAGCTTCGGTGAGGATTTAGCAGGAGTTGCTGTGGGGCTGCCTGATTGAGGGGCGCCGTTCCAGTGCACTGCTGACCTTCACAGGCTGGAGATTCCAGTCAATTAGCACCGGCTTGAGGATCAAAGAGTGCAGATTGGAACTGCATGTCCTCGCTGGGTGCTCTAAAAGGAAGCCCTGAGCCATTTAAAGAAAGCGAGAGACCCAGAGAGTTTGCGTGCTGAACAGCTACAATTTGCTGGTAATTATCTTATACAAAGTGAGAGTGTGTGAATGAAATCTATTTCAGTCAGGCAGCCTAGCGATAGCTGCATTCTAATGTTGCCATTGAGAAATGCAAGTCAACTGATGCACTGTTCTTTTTATTGTTGCAAAGAATCTAATGAAATGCCATGTATTTTGCAATTGTTTCTCTTATGTTTATTCTAGAAAAGACTGCCTCGCAAAACTGGTAATGTATGATTTTTTAAATGAAACTGATGTAAATCACAACCTGTGTAAAGGCTTCTATTTGCTTCTGTTTTTCTCTGGTGCAGTTAGCCCATATCACCTGATAAAATGGGAGGTTATTAGGTAATATATGCCAAGCATCCCATGTGGAAAAAGTTGTGTTATGAGTAATTATAAATAGCTGTGTGCGTGGTTCCACTCAGTGTATATGTGTGTGTGACTTCTGAGCGGAACACAATCTGATAGTCTGCTGGACGTACATGAGTCAGCAGAGAGAAAGGCCTCTGGAAATAGTTTCACTAATGTAAATAAATTAGAGATTATACCACATGTTATTGTGAATACTTTATGGAAGCATAGCTCACTGGTGTAGATAAATCAGTGATAACAGCCATAAGTGGCACTCCATAAGAAAATGTGGTGTTATTGAATAACGTAGATGCCTGAGGCCTCTAGAGATCACAAGAACAGTCTAAACAAAAGAAAGGGGTTTTGTATGTTGGGGCCACAAATAAAACAAAGAAATTATGCTCATCACTATACCACAACAAAATGCATACCAACTAAATGTATCTGTGTACTGAAATAATGCATAGCCACGATTATTGCTAAATTACTTTTATTTTTGGTGGTAAGAAAATACCGCTAGGCCCCAAATCTACACAAAATACCCTACAGTGCATACCTTGCAGTGATTGCACATCCATAAAATAAAAAAATCTGAAAATGCAAATCTAGAACTATAAATTCCCACAGCAAATCGAAGAATTTCAAATCAATACAAAATTATTTTTTTTTCAATTCATGACCATCAGCATATACAGTAATAGTAAAACAAACAATAACGACGCTTTCAAAACTACTCACATATCTAACTAAGTATAACTACCTACAGCCCAACGCAAATAGGCAACACAATAATCCCAAGTACAATATTTAGTACAATTTCAACAAAAGTGTAGCCAATTGGAGACAACCGTTTTCTAAATACACAGAGTGGTTTTGACGTTACCACATAATTTTGAAAGTCTTCGTCAGGGAAAGAAGATTGGACAGAACCTATAAAACGTATATTAAAATGTAAAAATCCACATTTGCCCAACAACGATACTGGAATGTTACAAAACGAACACAATTTGTAGTTAAAAAATCAAATCCACACATTATTGTGGGGCCTTTAAAAGAGCACAGCATACCAGTCAAAAATTGAAGATCTCTGCAGCAAAAATAAAATTTAACAGGTCATTAACTGAATGTGCACCATAAGCAGAATAACCTTCACCCCACCCAGTGTGAAAAATAACAAAACTGGGCGGTTACCACCTACCCAACACCATAAATCAAACAACATGCTCCTTTCATATTACGCGCATACACAAGTGTTTCAGAGCGTGACAAGGCAAGGGAGGGGAACAAGGAAGGACAAAATAACGATCTGACTAGGCCCAGTGACATTGAGAATGCGCAAGTGCAGGGGACATGGAAGAACGGAAAAAGTGCAAGGGGCGGGGGAGGAATGGAAAGTGCTAAACACGTGATGAAAACAACAACAGGTAGTGAGGCCAGCAGGTGGTAAGTGCAAGAATAAGGCGCAGACAACAGGTGTCTAATAAGTGCAGGAATACGACTGTAGGGTTGTAGATACAGAAACAAGTTTAAGGGTTGCAAGGAGGCAGTGAGGGTATGCGGCTGGGTGGGCAGGGATCTTGGCCCGAAAAGAGAGGGTAGCCACGTGCACGATGCCGAAGCAGACAGATCAGCAGGGGAGAGGACGAGTGAATGCAGAAGCAAAGGGGAAGGTCTTGAGGTGCTTCCAGAACCGAAGATGGCAGGGAGGCTGTTCCAGAGGGAGGCCCCAGCTGAAGAAAGAGATCTACCCCCAACTCATTGCTTGGAGAAGCGACTGACCCTGAGGGAGTTGGAGGAGGAGGAGCGAAGAGCTCAAGTAGGAAAGTATTTCCGAAGGGAGAGTTGAAGGTACTGCGGACCCAGGCCTCAGAAGGCCCTGTGGACAATACGTCATTGATGGCGCCTATCTGGCAGTGATTAAATATCTGAGCATGCACTGCATTAATAGCATACACTAACTTTGGGGACGTATCTAGCAGAGACTCCACCTATAAGCAACACTGCATTAATAGCACAAAACTCACTGTGAGTGTTTATTCAGTAGTGACAGTACTTCCAAGCTGCTTTCACTTCATTAACAGCATCAAACTCACTTTATGTGCATATCAGTTAGAGACTTCACATCCAAACATGCACTGCATTATTAAGTGGACTAAACTCACTACTCTCTCTCTCTCCCCCTCTCTCACTCGCTGCCCTGAATCAGAGAAAGCACCACCCATACATACTGTAAACAACATTATCAGGAAACATCAACTTCTGGGCTTCCATTTGCACCCCATACCTGACTTGTGTGATGGATTATTCCTGTGGTTGGTTTAATTGTGTTCTCCCACAATAGGGCTGTTTTGAACTGCTAAATTGTCCTCTCATCATCTTGATGAAGGAGCTGATCTAAAAGGGAGCATAGATGCCTTAAAGGAAGGGGAGAAAGAATGGCAATGCCAGTGCAATGCACTGTTTACAAACCTGTAGCTCTATCCTTTGCAACTCAACAATTATTTGTCTAAATCGACTTTCTCACTGGTGTGGTAGTAGATTTCAGACAGCATTATTGAAATCTTTGAAGTTAACAGCAAAGCCGAATGCTGTACCCAGTGCCATAATGTTCCTACAGCTTCTCGCCTATCACTCGCCTATCACTACAGTAATGGGCCTGGCCATTATAGGAAGAGCAGCAAGAGTAGTAAAGGGCATAATAATTTCATTTCATTCAATAACACTACAATGAAATTCACAATGAATAACTGTGTGGTCATCTCAACAAGGTGGCCTTAAAAAGCGGCTGCAGTCTACAGAGGTGTAACAGGACTGGCTATCACACATACTTGTCATAACCGCAGGAGTTGTATCAACACGTACCTCCCACCTTGGTTGGAATGGGATGCATGAGCTGAAATTATAGGATACCACAAGGCAGCCAATGATGGAAGAATGGTTAGGCAGAGGTTTTAGGTAGGCAGAGGAAGTTAGGGTAATCGGAAATAGGATTAGGACTTCATATTGGATAAGTCACGGTTTTTATTGGGCAACGCAAATGGCATCAAACAGTCTCTTAAAGTAATATTGTTAGTACACTCTCACAAAGAGATGCATTAAGCACAAGAGATGAAAGTGGAAAACATCCAGAAGATTCCAACTTCAAAGACAAAGAAGGAATTGCATTCTTTATTTGGCATAGTGGTGTACTATGGCTGCTTCATTCCCCACTTTTTGACCATCTTGGAACCACTGACTGACCAATCTGAAAGGATTCAAAATCAGTCACATTTAATTGACTGACAGTACTGAGAAGGCCTTTTGGATATCAAAGAGATACCATTGTCATCTTTCCATTTTAATAAAGCCCTCCTTTAATGATCTGTGCATCTTGCAAATAGATGCCTTTCAATTAGGCTTAGGGGAAGTATTATCTCAATTCCGGATTGACATAGAACAACCCATCCTCTTCATCAGCAGGAAGCTCTATCCCTGCAACAAGATCTATGCCACCATCAAAGAGACTTCAAGTATTAACTGACAGGATAGAAATTCACATGTACTAGGGACCATGCCCCACTTATATCGCTCTCGAGGACCCAAGTTACCAGTACCAGAGTCATGAGATGGTTGCTGGCTCTTCAGCCCTACTCTTTTTTTTGGTATCTATGGGGTGGCGGGCCAAGCTTCAAGATATTGTGTACTATGTAAGTAGATAAATTACCAACACTTGTGGGATCGCTATTAGGTCATGTGCGCTATTTACCACCAAAAATCTTAAAAAATAGGTCGGCAGCAAGTTATATCTTACCCTCAAACTTCCCACAAAGTTTGTAACAAAAATACAAGTTGAAAAACTGGTTCGGGAAGATATCTCGCGCTCACACCTGTACTTTAACAAAATTCCTCAACAATTTTAGTCAAAACAACATCAATTTAAGTCCATCAGTACAATGATTCCCAACAAAAAATGTTTTTTTAATTTGTCAAAGAAAAACAGCCGACACGTGTTTCGACCTTAGGTCGTTCTCAAGGCTATGTGAAATTATACAGTCAAATAATATATAGCAATTAAGAAAATTATAAATGAAAAACCATACCATATAGTTCCACATGTCAGGTCAGGATGAGAGAGGTTTGTTTTGCCATAGTCAAATATTTGAAATGATATGAAAAGAAAATCACAAAAATCAAAAACCATAAATTAGTTCATATATCCAGGAAATCTCTAATATGGAGACATTACCCCCATAAAAACCATTCTTTATAACTACTTCCAAATTTAACTAAATTTTGAAAAAATAATATTTAGTATTTCAAAATGCTTATTACATGCATAGTTAGTTTTTAAACACAAAATCCTATTTTTTTAAATTGTTGAGGAATTTTGTTAAAGTACAGGTGTGAGCGCGAGATATCTTCCCGAACCAGTTTTTCAACTTGTATTTTTGTTACAAACTTTGTGGGAAGTTTGAGGGTAAGATATAACTTGCTGCCGACCTATTTTTTAAGATTTTTGGTGGTAAATAGCGCACATGACCTAATAGCGATCCCACAAGTGTTGGTAATTTGTTATTTTCGCTTTTTTGTGCCTGCTGAAACCCACCACCAGAGATGGCGAGTTACATGAGTAATAGGGATGAGGACAGAGCTGCATTATTTGCACCTAGGGGAAGCACATCTAACCCCTTTAGGAGTAGTTACACTGCAACAGAAACACTTAGACAGAAATTTGTTAAATTGGAGAGATTGTCGAAAAAGGAAATTAACAAGTATTGGGAAAATGCATCCTTAGTGAATTATTTAGAAAATAACATCATTCCCCGAGGTTTGAGAATATTGATATTCCCAAACTTCGATAAGGATGAAGATGCTGATCTGGCAGAAAATTGGGAAAAGAATCTTAATCAAAGTTCTAGAACAATGTTAGAATTATTAATAACACATGCTACAAGAGAACATAAGAGGGTTACAGAACAAATCAATAAAGCTAAAGAAGAAATCAAGGGTATGCCAAATACAGAAAGTACAAAAGAGAAGAATTATGAGAAAATGAATGAAATTTTGCGAGAATATCAAGATGACATTAAATTAAGAAAATTTAGAAAGTTTTTCAGAGATGACAAGGACTATAGACTACAACGGGTATATACTTTCCAACCTAAATATGATAACATAACACCACCATCGAGAGTAAGTTCATTTAACTCTACACCTGCCAGCTCAGATCCAGATTCAGAGGAAGATGTCATAGACAATATGGAACTCTCTGATAACACTAAAGAAGTTACTGATACCGCACCTAGTGGAGGAAAAAGTTTTTTAGAACAGATACGGAGACACAAAAAGGGAAATATCAGATTTATAAATCAAAAACAAGTCAGATTCACAACACCACCAGCAGCATTTATACCAACACCAGGTTCCACACAAGGGGCAGGAGAGGGGGTAAGCGGAAGCGGGAGTGGAAGCTCCGACGAAGATCAGGGTCGTCCTGGAATTCTGACCAGGTCCAGTACCAAGAAACAACAGGGGAACCAATGAAATGTGATCTGGTTATCAATTTGTCGGATAAACGCCTCTCAGAGGTGGAAATTGCCGTGTTGAATAAAGGTTTTTCCTTTGCACCAAGTGCAAAAACAGATTTTGTGAATTTTCAGATAGATATTTTCAAATTTATAAGAAAACTGAAATTAAAGAAATTCTTTGCAACTCACGTTAAAGTGTTTCAGCCTAAGACCACGTTGAACCCGCTGAGTTTGTATACTATCTCTGACATTTACAACATTACTACCCTGACGAATTTAAATCAAGATACTATATTGGATACAGAGTCAATTTGTCAAACATTGGGTGTTAATACCAGACATCTTGATTTAAAAGAATTAAAGCCGAAATCGAAATTTACTCCACAATTGGGTACAGAAAATGTAATTGAAACTTTCCATAAAGCAATCATTAAAGATATCCATAGACATATGGATAGTGGAATTTATAAGAGAAAGGGATGCAGATCCAATTTAAGGAAAGAGGAAACGGAAGCTTTAGTGGCTTTAATGAATGACAAAATGATAACTATTAAAGAAGCGGACAAAGGAGGTAACATTGTAGTGATGAATGCTAATGATTATATTACAATGGCTATGTTACATTTGGATACTTCACAATGTTACACCCCTTTGAAATCTAACCCTACAAAGAAAATTGTAACTGAACATTTGCAATTAATACAGTCATGGTATGACAAGGGCTTTTTATCAGACGATGAAAAGGCTTTTTTGACCAATATGGAGCCGACTATGCCCACCCTATATTTTTTGCCCAAGATACATAAGATTTATGAAAATTTACCATCAGTTAGACCTATTATGAGTGGTATAGGGTGGGTAACAGAAGGCATGTCACAGTATTTGGATGAAGCCCTAAAACCTTATGTTCTGAAAATGAAATCCTACATTAGGGATAGTGGACATGTTTTGCAATCTCTCAAAAATTTGAAATGGGAACCAGATTATCTTCTAGCTACGCTGGATGTCTCAGCACTTTACACTAGCATAGATCATGATTTGGCAATTCAGACATTAGACTACACCTTTGGAAATTCGTCTGCCTCTTATATACAACATATAGATATGCTCAAGAGTTTTTTGAGATTCACATTAGATAACAATGTATTTATCTTTAACGAGCAATACTATGTACAGGCCAAAGGGGTAGCGATGGGTGCAAAATTTGGACCGTCCCTGGCCAACCTGTTTATGGCCCAATATGAGGAAACACACATCTATGTACAAGAAACGTTTAGAACCAACCTAATAGTATGGAAGAGATTTATAGACGATGTATTAATTGTATGGAAAGGATCACCTGAATCATTTGAAACCTTTGTGGCACATACCAACAACAACAAATTTGGTATCAGTTTTACTGGTTCAGCTAGCTCGGAAAGCATTGATTTTCTTGACTTACATATTTTTGTTGACAATGGGCATTTTGAGACCAAAACATATCGTAAACCAACAGAGGTAAACTCTGTACTTTGTGCACAAAGTAGTCACCAAAGATCTACGATAGAGAATATCCCAGTGGGGGAATTTTATCGAGCCAGGAGAAATTGCAGTCGAGATATGGACTACCATGAAGAAACTAAATTGCTTGTGAACAGATTCAGAGATAGGGGTTACAATTTGAGATGCATAAAGAAAGCGGTTGAAAAGTACAAAGAATGTAGTCAAGTGGAACTCTTATGCGAACATGTAAAGAAGCAACCAAGTGAACACATTTCTATAATAACACAATTTTCTCAAGATTCATCATATCTTTATAAAATGGTGTCCAAACATTGGGACATCTTGAGACTTGATAAGGATCTGCTACCTTTCCTGACGGAAAAACCTAAGTTCACTTTTAAGAGAGCACATACTATTAAACAGAAATTGAGTCCGTCCTTTTTGAATATCAAAGAGGAAAATATTAAGGAGACTTGGTTAAAAGGAAAGAAGGGTTTTTTCAAATGTGGTAATTGCAATCAGTGCAAGTATGCACATGTAAATTGTGATGTTTTTTCTGATATTAATGGAATGACTATCAAGATTAAGGAATTTATTAATTGCAAAACTAGCTATGTTATTTATGCCATCATCTGTATATGTGGAAAACTTTATATTGGTAGCACCATTCGACAATTGAGATTTCGAATAAGGGAACATTTGGCTAGTCTAAGAAGTATTGACCCGAAGTCACCTCTTGCAATTCATTGGCAGCAATGTCATCAGTTAGATAATCAAGAAAATATTAGGTATATTGGACTAACACAGATTACATTGGGGAAACGAGGTGGTAATCTTAGGCTCAAATTAAGGCAAGAAGAATGCAAGTTAATTTGTTATTTTAGGAGTACTTTAAATGGTCTCAATCATGATCATGAGATGCATGTGTTTTTATAAATTGGCGATATTTCTTTTATGAATATCTATGACATATTCATCATTTGTGAAGCCACTCTATCATAAACCAAAATTAATAATGTGTAATTAAACCTAATTTGTATATTCCATAAGGTAATTTTTACATACTTTTCATCTATTTTTATTATTTTATTTTAATTACATAGTCTAAATTCATTGTAAATTTTGAAGTCCTCTTGAGGGATACTGAGTTATTTTGTGAGAATTTAATTTCTTCAAAGAATAGCCATTTGATGCGAGCACAGTAAATGACAAGTCATATGCCCGCGTTTGTTAAATTTACTCGAGCACGACGTCGCGCGTCCGTACGCGTGACGTCATCACGGTATTTTACGCATGACGTCATCGCGTCCGTGTGCGCGTGACGTCACTGTAAACACGCCCCGCGTTTTCGCGGGTAAAATGCATATAAGATCCTGTGATGGGTGCAGGAACCCTTTAGAAAATAACAGACGTGGGATCTAACCCTTTGAATGGTGAGTTTTAAGATAATTCTAGATTAATGTTTAATGGAGGAGATTGTATCATAGCGATATATATGAATGAACTTATTATTATTTTTGTAGGTGAACTTTGTTTCCAGATACACATTTATGTGTTAAAAAGTTTGGAATATGATAGCATTCAGCTATATATAAAAAAATTTCAGGAAACTCAAACGTTAAAAGCTGGTGAGCATTATTTATCATTTTTATTATTTTTCCATTATTTTTCCATTATACTAGTTAGTTTAGTAACTTTAACTAAAGAATTAAATTAAAAAAGGAATCTCTTATACAGATCAGAAAATTGAATTGACAACTCGAGACCGAGCAAACTGAGTGACCCGTTACACTTCAAACAGGAGACTTCTAGTGATCTATATATGGGGTAAGCCTTAGTTGCAGTAATATTGCATGATTGATCTAGTATTAACAGGGGAACACAGTCAAATTTACAAATTCATGAGAATTTATATTTTGGTCAAGCTAGAGTGGTCTCACAAGGTGAAAAAATAAAATAGGATTTTGTGTTTAAAAACTAACTATGCATGTAATAAGCATTTTGAAATACTAAATATTATTTTTTCAAAATTTAGTTAAATTTGGAAGTCGTTATAAAGAATGGTTTTTATGGGGGTAATGTCTCCATATTAGAGATTTCCTGGATATATGAACTAATTTATGGTTTTTGATTTTTGTGATTTTCTTTTCATATCATTTCAAATATTTGACTATGGCAAAAAAAACCTCTCTCATCCTGACCTGACATGTGGAACTATATGGTATGGTTTTTCATTTATAATTTTCTTAATTGCTATATATTATTTGACTGTATAATTTCACATAGCCTTGAGAACGACCTAAGGTCGAAACACGTGTCGGCTGTTTTTCTTTGACAAATTAAAAAAACATTTTTTGTTGGGAATCATTGTACTGATGGACTTAAATTGATGTTGTTTTGACTAAAATTGTTGAGGAATTTTGTTAAAGTACACGTGTGAGCGCGAGATATCTTCCCGAACCAGTTTTTCAATATGTAAGTAGATACTCTGTGTCACGTCAGAAATAAGAAGGGAAAATATGTGACACAAATTTCCCTCTTAACTCCGGGGACATCTAGTGGGGTTACCAGTGGGGCATGGGTGCCTCTCTGACATAGCAAATGATTAGCCGGGGCGGGGAGTGGTGCGGATAAGCTAGTTGCCCACACTTGTTCCCTAAAACCTAAAGCCTCAGATGTTAAGAGCCAATGCGCTTTTTGCTTCACACTCCATCAGAGATCACAATAATTTTAATTAAACTGTATAATAATAGTGCAATCATAAAAAAAACCTGCAATTTGAGCATTTTGTCTGTCTTGTGTTAAATGGGGAGAGAGAGTTGATAACATTGATTTTTGCTTTAACTGAGTTTCTTCAGTAACCTGGATCAGCTGGGCATGCTGATGGTATGATATGATATGATAGTTTTTTTATATAGCGCCTTTACACAATGTGTTTCAAAGCGCTTCAAGGCAAGGAAGGGAACAAGGGAAAATACAACGACATTCTTACAGGCCATTCACAGTAAGGATGTGAAATTAACTATCGTACTCGGTCTGACGACATTTCAGATAGTGCAATTGCTAAAACATAGATAAGGAAGGGAGGGGGAGACTGGGAAGGAAATTGAAACAGACAGGTGACTACTGTACTAGGCCTGGCGACATTTCTGGTAGAGCTGGAGGAAAACAAAAGGTGAGGGAGAGGGGTGCAGAAAGGGAGGGGAGGAACAAAACAAGTGACTATCGTACTAGGCCTGACAACGTTTCAGATAGTGCTGGAGGGGCGGGGGATCAACAGTAAGGCGATAGGGAAGCGACAGACAAGGTTGCTATCATAGATGGTCCAGGGACAATTCTGATAGAGTAAGTGCATAGAAGAAAGTAAGGGGAGAAGGGGAGGAGATAGGAAAAGGGAGAGGGGAGGGGAGGAGAGAACAGAGAGTAAGCAGTGAAAGAGTGGAGAAGCAAGAGAGGAGATCGAATACAATTGCAGAAGTCAGTAGTAACACATAATGTTGCAAGCCAGGGTACAAGATGAAGATGGAACAGCATGATTCAGGGCCACCATGAGTAAGAGATGCAAAGGAAGTCCAGCATGAGAGTTGAGAAAGGGTGACGCAACGTGAATCAATGAAGTCCATAAAAGTAAAATCCAGCATTGGCCACAAGACGGTGATGGTGAAACCAGAATGTATCAGGACAGACTCCTGTGTGCAGGAAGGGGGGGTGCACAAGGGAACAACATGGGGGGGACCAGAGAGGGTGGGGATGGCCTGTTGGGACAGAGGGTGTAAACACATGTTAGTGCATGCTTACCTGCTGTTTTAGCAGGGGGTCGGACCCTGGATCCTCCACGTCCGAACAGGTCCAAACAGCAATAGCCCTTTTCTTTGACTGCCCTTCTCTTTGGACGCCCGGGCGAGAGACACCCTTCATCTAAGAGTTAAAAGCAGGAAGGAAGAGGCAGGGCTAAGAAGGTGGGCGGGGCTTAGGCCAGGTGACCTAGATCTACTTACATCTGCTCCCCAGCTGCAAAGGAAAAGAGGCTGGAGGGCTCCTTAAGTAGGGAAAAGAGGGGCAAGCAGGAAGGCACCAGGTGGGTGGGGCTTGCTAATTGGTGAAAAGAGCGGCAAGCAGGAAGGCACCAGGTGGGTGGAGTTTAGGCCAGGTGACCTAGATCCACTTACACATGCTCTCCAGCTGTCTTGATGCATCTCTGCCTAACCATTTAGTAATACAGGACAAGCCCAATACATATTCCGAGGGAGGTGCTGGTAATGATGGAATCAACATTTAAAAAAAGCTAAACCTTTCAGAACTAATAAAGTTAAAATCAAGATCAAGAATATTTTCAATCTAGAAAATGTTTAATCTCGCTTTCTTAAAAAGGCATCAAGCAAAACATTTGGAAAATGTACACAAATCAGCTGATCCATTTTTAACCAAAGACTGTAATGCAAATTAACGCTCTCAAATTGCAGGACAGCAAAAAGAGTGTCCTTCAGATTATAATTTGATTTTGGTTTGTCCATTAGAAGGCATTTGCAATCCAACTGCAACTTCAATGCAGAAGAAATGCTGTGCATGACATACTTGTGTTCTTTACTTCAACGTGTTCCTTTTTTTATCTTTGCCTTCTTTGACTGGGGTATTTTATGACCTATGCCAAATGGCAGGTCATTTGCACATATTTTAAACTGACCCACATTGTTTGCATTATTTATTCCTTTTCTTTTGTCTGCCTTGTTATAACAATCCAATTAAGTTTGTGTGTTTTTATTTACTTTTCAATGTTTTCGTTTAGTACAATGATGCAATTGGAATTTGTCAATAAAGTCACATCAATCATGATTTTGATCCACCATTTTCTTGGGTAATGATTAATGTCTGAGTTTACCCTTTGTTTTTTTCTTTCTTCTACTCTCATGTACACTCCTTCTCAACTATGGATACACATTACAAGTGTATCTGTGTCTGAACCACATAGATACCTAAAGTGTGCATGGGTGGAACCCATGGGATCTATGAACTCGAAGACCCGCTCGAAAGGTTAGGACAGTTTGAACTAAGAACCTGTCCTAATATTTTGTACACATTAGGGGAACTTTCCAGTGGCACACTTATTTGTTGATGTCCATTCTTAACCAATACAAAGTGGGACCTTTTATAATAGAAGTAATTGGGGAGTTTTTTATTTAACTGAGTGAGAAGGAAGGTCATTCCAGAACAAATATGTGTGCACTATTTTTTAACATTATTTAATTACATATGAAACCACAAGAAAGGCCACACACATTAGCCACTTTTACATATTAATGCCTCAATTGTTATCTAAATGGGCACAAACCGAATACATTGAACTATCAGCACAAATTGCTTACAAATGTAATTTGACTCTATATAATTATCTCTTTAGATCACATTATATGATATGACTCAAATCCTAACCAAAGATGATCATCTCAATAGAAAACACACAAATCATGGGCATAGTACAATGCACACACAATGGAATAAAGGAAAGGAATAAGAAGGGGAGAATGAAGAGTAAGTGAGGACATGCCCTGCCCAACTCATAAAGTATGCAGCTAGAGACCTGGACCCTTTCATCACAAAACGCATCAATGTCTCATTTTCTTCAGGCATTATTCCATCCAACCTCAAAGAATCCTGGGTGCTCCCATTACTTAAAAAACAGTCCCTAGACCCATCTATACCTACCAATTACTGGCCTATTACAACAGTGCCTTTTCTTCTGAAAATTATAGACAAGATGCCCTATTCACAAATACAAAAACACTTGGAATCCAACCTTTTTCTAGGATCACGCCAGTCTGGTTTTCGGCCTCAGCATGGGATTGAAACAGCTCTAATAGATCTCAAGGCCCAGATTGACGAACTCAGGGATAAAGGGAGTTCGTCAATCTGGGCCTTCTTCTCCTCCTGGACCTATCGGCTTTATTCGACCTTGCGGACCACGGGGTGTTTTGTAGCCATCTGGACTCTGCCGCTCACTTTTCTGCAGAAGCCATAGCATGGATACAATCCTTTCATAGTAATCGGACTATGAGAGTCTGATCCCCCACTGCAGCTGCAGACCCCATCCCCATCACTTGCGGAGTGCCTCAGGGATCCTGCATCTCACCTACTCTATACAATATCTTCATGAAGCCTCTTTTCAATGATCTGGATCATCTTGGTATCACCTACACTAACTATGCAGATGATAATCAGATACTCAGATCCTCCTACCACTTACCGGGGATTAGGACAAGGATTTGGCCTGGGTGAATAGGGTATATCTCATCATCCAGACATGGATGGCAACCCATGGACTATGCCTGAATGATAGTAAGACTGAGATCATTATCATGGGTACAACCTCAACACTAAAAAAATGGATCCCCAAATACTCTGCCTTCAACATCGACATCGACAACAACATTATCACAGTCGCTAAGGAGGTGAAAACCTTGGGTTTCTACCTGGACTCTACCTTATCTTTCAACAAGCAGGTCAATGCCATGGCCTCGGCCATGGCTTATACTTGTAAATTGATTAGTGCAGATAAACCATTTATGTCCGACAACAGTAGTATTATCCTGGCCTGAGCGCTCATTTTGTCAAAGTTACTCTACTGTAACGCGCTGCACATAGGGGCTAATAAACAAACCATTAAGAAAATCCAATTCCTCCAGAATAATGCCCTTAGAGCAGCACTTGGAATTGCCAGGAGATAACATATCTCCGAGATTAGAAGATCTAATAACTGGCTCTCAACACATGACAAAATCAAGCTAAAAGTCACTTCACTTACATATAAATGCCTGAATAACGCGGCACCTTGCTATTTGATAGAAAGACTCTCCCGGAAATCTTCTACAAGAACTACCAGACTATACAACACTAACTGCCTCTTAGTCCCAAGATTTAAGCTGTCTAGAGTTGGGGGTTGTAGCTTCCCGGTCAAGGCACCTGAATTTTGGAACTCCTTACCCCCTCCATTGAGAGCAGAGCAATCCTACCAAAATTTCTGCCAGAACCTTATAAGATGGTTCAAAGACTCTGGCAAGTAAGGCCTGCTCTTTGACACCTATTACTGACCCCCTCTGCTTCCATGTAAATAATAATGTTAGAGTGTCCACCTACCTATGATCATAATATCATTACTTTTATTCATGACTATCCATTGTATATGTCCTTATCTCTGCATGCCTATGTTTCCACTTGATCTCTCTGCTTGTACATTGTTTCTGTTCCATATAAATCATTTGTATTGTATTACTCTGATGTGTAACTAAACTGTAAGTTATCTTACGCTATGCGCCCTGATATCCATGGGTCTAGTGAGCAATACAAATAATAAAACATTCAGGGAGTCCATTACCAATCTGAGTTAGAGCACACATTCCATATATAAAAAAAGAAAAAACAGATCAGAGCCAAGTCTTCTAAAATAGGTTTGTAGTCAAGAACATTAACCAGGAGAATTAGCATCAGCTCTAACTGGAGTGTCTGCATCTCCCATACTGTCTTACCTCTAATTTTCGGCAAGGCTCACACAAGAAGAACTTGGGAAGAGTCAACATGTCATTAAATTAAATTGCCCATAGTCGTTTATTCATCTAAACATGCCCATTTAGGTTCAGAAGGCACAAACATTTCTGCCATTGTGTGGAAGCATTTTGCCCTCTACACATTTCCAGTTGGTTGTTAAAACTGGTTGTAGTTGGCTGTAAATAGTTCAAAGTACGCATAGCTCTATGAAATATAGCTGATCCCACTTTGTTGGCAAGGCCAACATTATTTAAGGTTGTAATTTCACTGTGTGAATGTAACGACTGGCTTATATACTATGCAACAAAACTGTATTTCTGAACAATCAAATAACTTATTTCTGAGAAAACCTATTTTGTTACTTGATATTTTATTATTTGTTATCAGTATGGTGCTCCAACCCCAGGGCATCTAAGCACTCTGCCAGCATATTAAAGATCCAATCTGACTTTATATGAAGATGGTTTCAATTATTTTCAGGCAGGTTGGTAAGGCAACAATACAGTACACTTCCAGAGGAAGCAAGTTCCAGTGTTTGATTGCATGATTGCATGGGTGGTGCACCCTAGTCCAAATGTGTGGGATGTTCTGGCCCACTAGGCGCTGCCCTGCAACATCACTGTGTGCTGCTTTCATCAGAAACAACAGAATGGCCGCCAAAAAGCCCTATGTGCGCTAAAAACCACTGAGAATTGCGCAGGGAAAATGGAAAAATAGGCTGCAAATTTACTTTGCCCGTGTCAGTGGTAGAACAGGAGACCACACTGCCAAACCTGTCATTGGGCTGCCCAGAGAGTGAAATGGAACTACCTGAAAAGGCAGTGCTGCGTTGCCAGGAAAACCCAGAAGTGCTCTAAAATCCGTTTTTCCTTGGCTGTTGAAATTGCAAAATAATGGTTCCCCAAACCTCAGAAAAGATCCAGCATCCTTGTTGGATGCTCACCATCACCTTATCTAAGGAATCCCCATAAGCACAATGTCAGGAGAAGCAGATTTCATCACAAAAATATCCACATTCAAAAAGGTGCTTGCCTGGGAAAATATGTCAGAATATGGGCGCAGTACCGCCACTCGCCTGTGTCAAAGCTGTCATTTACTTATACTGTTAGTTTAAACTGGTACATTAAGATCAAATTGTGGAAAATAAGAGACTTGCCATCAAAAGTAATATAGGTTGCTACTATTCAATTTCCTGGAATTAAGAGATCTGTGTGTATATTTGTTGAAAATGTAAAGTTTATTTAGAAAAGACAATTTTAAACAAAATGTTTCAAAGTGAACTGATGCCGGCCACAGGAATTCAAAAGCACATTCCACAGTTTGCCCCAAACAAAGGTGCCTTCCCTTTTGCTCTTTGCCCTGGAACTCTCAGTTAGATGCTAATGAAAGGAGGAGGGGACTTTGCTCTGCTTCTCTGATGAGAGACAATAGGCTTTCTGGACTGAAAGGGAATGCAAATTCAGGTGTCAACAGAAACAATTGCCAGCAGGAAGAGAGCCCTGGAATGCTCTGGCCCAGCAAAACCATGGAGACGGGACCAGAAAGATTTGTGTATCTTAAACCCAAGAAAATATCTTTTTGAAAAAGACTCATAGAGAACTGTGAAAAATTTGTAAACATCTGTAAATTATGGGTTGTTAACATGAAAATTCTGCTCACAGTTTGAAACTACTCTGAACTCTGTGCGATGTTCAGAGACAGGACTACCGAAATTGTAATTTTATAGCAATTGTGATAATGCTAGAATTGTGAAACTTCACAGGAATTTGCCCAGATGTCATGCGCATATATGTAGAAAAATGTGGACTGATCTGACACTGGGTACATAACCAAAGTGCGAAAAACTGTAAGATTGGAACTAAAGCTCTCACTGAGCTGGAACTCGGACGGATACGTGTTCTACTAAATCTGTGATGTAAATATGTATTGTTAGCAATTTGGTTGTATTGTAAATATGATTTATGTGAACAATAGATGTACTGTACAGAAACAAAGGGGAGGTACTCCCTGGATTGTAAAATACTGCATCATCATGAAACCATGTGTTCCTTCTAAAATCAGGAGAGAGGACAGACTTTAACCAATAGGATTCCTAGAGGGTGTGCTTAGTATAATTTAGCCTACCCACCCCAGTTTAGGACCTAGAAAACAGACAGATTCATCCATCAACTGATTTACTGACAAAGCACTCTGCGGGAGAAACCCATACCCAAGACTCCAGAAATTTGAAAGCAGAGAGGCCCAATTCCAAAGCTGAACCCTTCTCAGCTTGGCCTTTAAAATCTTGAAACCTGATTTTAACCCCAGACTTCCAAGGGGAACAACACCACAATTGAACAGCCTGGCTGTGCTGTTTCTGCTTTCTTGCTAGAACCCAGAGATCCAAACCAGTAGAGCAGAGCTGTAACCTGATAGCTGCAACCCAGAACCAACCCGTCAGATCCAGTCCAGAGGCCGTGCAGTGTCCAGAGTGCCGTGCTGAGTTCAGAAGAACCAACCCATCAGATCCAGTCCAGAGGCCGTGCAGTGTCCAGAGTGCCATGCTGAGTGCAGAATCTGGGTGCCCTGAATCCTGTCTGGTGGGCTAGCAGAATTGCAGTCCAAAACCTTTGACCAGATCTTGGATGGGGCTATTTCAAACAATAGTTGTGAGTATCTATAGCATAGAGTTGTCTATAGCCAGTATCTTATCCTTAAGTAATCCTATCCAAACTCTTCTATCATATCCAGAACTGCATTGTAGAATCTCTTTTGTTTTTCCTGAATCTTTCCCTCATCCATATAGTCCTTTGATAATAAAAGTGATAATATCATCTTTGCGCTAATATATTTGCTGAAGAAAGACAAGTGTCTCGGCGGGCAAAAATCAGAACAGAGGCACCGCTGATCTGGTGGCTGTCCCATTGGTTATCTTGTATCTTCATAGCCTCCTTAGTGTAAAGGAAATCCTTGCTTGTAATTCAAAAGCGCATCTTTCATTTGAAAATCTTGACTCTTTCTGAGAAAAACTGACCTCTACTAAAACCTTCATAACTTCCGTACTGTACATGCTGAACGAAATTTAAGTGTCAAATTGAAGATAACATCCTCAGCTTTCAAAGGAATCCAAAACTGCATTCCAACTCCTTATAGTTTTCCCGCAATCGCGTTTATCGCACGCGGAAAAAGTTGCTACAAATTTTTCGTTTGGCTCAATTTCATCAAGTGTAAAACTGCTATTTCTTGAATCCGACCTCAGAATTCAGTTTTCAATCTGCTAGTGACTCAATAATCATTGCTAGTGTTTACCTGAAACTATATAATGCGGCTCTCACTAGTTTTGAATCAAATTTAGTAAATTAAATCAATTTTCCAGTGTTTTTCCCATTCATTCCAAGCCACATTCTAAAGCATTTGACCTGTTTTGAAATCATTCCTGTTTCTCACTGCTTGCTGGGGGGAATTGGGATTGAAACTGTATTTGTTGAGTGTTTATTCCTGAAACCTGTGTTCTCTCATTCCATCTCTTTATATTGCATATTGGTGGGGGGGTTGAGTAGTGTGCAGGGGGAAAAAGTGACGTTGCATTTGATTGAACCTATATCAAGTATTATTCTATGCTGCATTATTTTTCTTACCATACTCCTTCTGATTAAAGAGATTGTTGATTGGAACATCACCCCAATGGTGATCATTGTATAAATATTAATAGTGTGATATATATATATACTTTTCAAATTCATAAAATAAATCTTTTTAACTTTGCAAAACAGCCTGCTTCCTGGTTCAATGAGACTGGGGGATTCATAGAGACGGGCGTGATATAAGGGTACATCATTCAGAAATAAAAGAACTTATAGACAAAAATATATAATTAAGGGTTCCAACTGTGCATCACACGCTAGGCATTGACTTAGGCACTTAGACTATTAACTAAGTGCCGGGTTGAAATCACTTACAAGATTGGGGGCTCGTCGCAGGATTTCTGAATTATACATACCACTTGTGACAGTCTAATAAAGTGTACTAACTAACAGGGTACATAATCCCTGTTGGGCTACCACGCTGTGTTACACTGTGAAAAGCACCCCTCAATAGGAACACTCTAAGGAATTGGTCTTTTTTGCAAAAATAAAATAAACTTCTGTAAGTCATGAAGGAAATCAATATTTCCAGAATGGCGACTGTGGTAGAGATGAATATGGCTAAAGAACACCTATTCCATAAATTATTTGTAAGGGGTGAATGGACAGAGCAGGATCTGAATGTGTGGTTGCAGGCAATCACAGAACAGATCACTGCAACAGGGTTAGACATATGGCATACCAGGGTCCATCACATATGGCCCTGAGTAAACTATATATGGCCCCTAAGGCAAAGGAGGAGCAAGACAAGATTGCCAAAATAGCGGCATATCTATACCTATATATTGGAGCAATGCAGGACAAATATGCTGAGGACCAAGATCTGGCAAACAAGCAACTGCAGGCATTAGGAAAGGCCCAAACTGATCTGGACTCTGCTGAGTAGAGGCTACAGAGGAGCCAGGAATCAGAAAATGAAAGTAGGCAGTACCTAATCAAAATACAAGAGGACATGGGCATCCTGCAGCAGGAAAAGGCAGACTAGGATACCAGAATGCTGGCCTTGCAGAAGGAGTACCAAGAAAGTTTGGACTCTCTACTGCAGAGCCAGAAAAAGCTGGAGCAACAAATACATGTCAACAGGGCATGCGCAGAGCAGGTAGTCACCCTGCAAAGCCACCTAGACAGAGAGAAGGAAGAGAGTAATAAATGAATCCTGAAAGACCTGGATACCGAGATAGAATTTGATGAATAGTGCCAGAAAGCTGGCACGCTCCAAAGACAGAGGGACGACCTGGCTGCACAGAGGTAGGCTCTTGCTCAGGAAAGGGACACCTTAGGCCAGGAAGTCTGTCATTTAAAAGAGAAAATACATGAAAATCACCTGGCCCTTCAGGGACTGGGTGACCTCCAAAAAGAGCATGAAAGATTGTTAGAGCACACCAGGAGGGTGTAGGAGGCTCTAGCAAGGAAGGACCAGGCCAGTATGGACAGGACTCAGGAGGTAACCCTCCTGCAGCAAAGACTGACCCAGTACTCTAAAACAACACAGGAAGCACAGAGAGAAAATGAGACTCTCTGTGAGAACAATGACAGGCTCCACAGACAGGTAGCCATGCAAGAGAGACTGATAGAAACTAGCAAGGCCTTGATAGAGGAACAGAAAGCTCAGATTCTTGCATGGCAACAGGGAGCAGGGGCTGACAGAGATGAGGTTTGCTGGTAAAGGGAAACACCTGAGCATGACCTCAGGAACCCTAGCACCAGAGGCCTTCATCTCTACCAATCCCTGGACTCAGCCACCCCCATGTCCACTGGCGCACATGAGCCAAGGGCCACAGGGATGGCAGATTTCAATCCAATCAGAAATATGGGGCTCATAGACCAGCACTTCCCAGGAATGGATGGGCGGGCATCTGGGTATGGGTTCCCAAGTACTGTGAAATTTAGTGGGGAACTCGATGAGAGTAGGCCCTCTAAGGGCATCCTGAAAACTTCTGCCCAGCTAGAACAGTGGGGGAGGGTACTCATAAAATCCTGGGAGTAAGGAGGAATCAGAAGACTCCTCTGAGAACCCCAGGACACAGGAAACGAGGTCCCAACATTCTGCCAGCCACACCCAGGATCGCAGAATCCGGGAGAGCCTAGAAGACCAGACGGGCACCTCTGGGAGCAGTGCCTCTGAGTCAGAGGAGGAGTGGACCAGGGTTACCCGAACCAAAAAGGCCAATAAGGCAAAAAGGGCCTTGCTCAAGGACCCCCTAAAGCAAATCAAAGTGATAAGGAGCATAATCACGCCCTATCATAAGAACGCTAAATATTCTGTTTGGGAGCACTTAGAGCTCTTTGAGCAGATGATGGAAACTTTCAATTTGAAGGATAGCCAAAGCTGTATTCAATATGTGAAATGGACCTTCTCACCAGAATACTCCAGCTTCTTTGCGGGGCTGGAGGACCAAAATCATTCTAGATGGTCCACCTATAGGGCGGCAATCTTGAAGCATTTTTCTGTGCACAGAAATCCTCAGGAGGCTCGCAAGGCAGCCTACAACTTGTAATGTGGGGAGGTTCAGGCCCCACAAGAATTTGTGCAGGAATTCAAGCGTGCCTTTGCGCAGACCACCAGAAGGGTGCGCACGGACAGCAAAGAATTTGTGAATACTTTTTTCCACGCTCTCCCCAAATACATAATGACCCAGCTAGTGAGAGATTTTCATGATAAAAGATCACTAGACTGGGTCATTGGACAGGCCACACGAATTTATGAGGTGCAAAAGCCCACAGAAAACCAAAATAATGCAAACAGCCCAAAACCAACCAACACCCCTGCTGCTGCTAATGTGGCAGAGGTGAAAGTTGCCCCCATTTTAGATTTGGAGATGGGGGTCTAAAAACCTGCCTGCACAAAATCAGAATAATCCCAAGCCCAGAAGGCCCTCGGGCCAGTTACAGACAGGGAGCCAAGGAGGTAGTCCCACAAATGGGATCCCTCACTCCCCTGAGTACATAAGTCCCCGCTACAAGGGGAACAGACCCATCCGGGGTTGTGTGTGGACTCCTCCTGCCCAAGGGGGGGGGGATCCAACCAAACAGCAGCAAACCCAGGGAACTTCCCTCCTCACTTCCCCCAGGAGGGCAGAAATTCCCCAAATCCTGGACAGAACTTCTTCCCCAGGTACCCGCAAAACTTTCAACTCCAAAACCATCCATCCTTCTTTCCCCAATTTCCTGAGCCCAGACAACCCAATCCGGGAGAGGGGTGGCCAAGGGTGGAGGGGTACCCTAATTTTCCAAACCCGGGGTATTTTCAGAGAAGGGATAGCTACCCTTCCCGGGATCAGCCCAGGGTAGACAACAGAACCCCATATCAGCCTGAGCGGGTGTCACAACTAGAGCGCCAGGTCCAAAACATGGCACGGGATCTGGGTCACATGCTGAGGGCTCAACAGAACCCTCAGATGAGCATGCCGGTGCAGAATGCCTCAAACACAGGACCTGGTGCTCCAGAGGAATGACAGGGGAAGAACCCTGACAACCCACCGGTTTCCAGAGAGGAGGCACAAGGGGAAGGGGGTGTAAAGCATTGGAGGAAGCTTCCTTCCCCACTTGTAAAAAGCCCCTGGAAACCCAGGAACCGGAACCAAAATCTCCTGCCCCTGAAAGTCTGCCACCCAAGGAGCAGAGGGGGGTAGGAGAAACAAAGAACCCAAACAGACCCATTTTGAGGAGGAGGAACAAATCTTCCAATTTGAAGGAGAGGGATCCTCAGAGAACCCTGGGAAAAAGATCTTCTCCTTCAGAGGTTGGGGAACTCCACCCAAAGAAAAATGGGTCCCAAAGGATTTAAATCCAGACTGGGTAGATGTGGGGACTGAGCTAGCGCCGCCCATCATCCAACCCCAGAACCAACAACATGAAAATCCCCTGGTTCAAACCCATCCGGGTGACTGCCTCCAAAAAGGGGGGGGCAGCCCAGAACCGGAACCAGGGGAACCCAAAACTTCTCCCATATCTAGCTGTCACCTTTTCGTTTCAGATTCCCAAGACTCTCCACAGAATTCTGCCCAAATCTCTTCTCTATCATTGTCCAAAACTAGAAAACTAACCCACCAGTTGTCCAAAAATGTACATTATCTGTGCCCTCTTGAGGAGAAGGATGGAAGATTCTATGCCCCGGTCCAGATACAGGGGCAGTGTACAGTTTTGGCACTGGTGGACACTGGATCCCAAGCTACCCTTCTGTCAAAAAGGGCCTTTGATAAACTGAATTCGGGAAGGGGAGAGAATTACCAAATTCCTCTCACCCCCTCTTCCTGGACAACTTCAGAACTTTGATGGGAAGGAAATTCCCGTCGAGGGGACTGCGGATTTGGATATTAAAATTTGGCGACACAAGGTGAAGCACCTGGGCATAGTTGTGACTCCAGAGGGCTCCCCTTGTTTACTAGGGAATGACCCCCTGCGAAGGTTGTCACCCCTAATAGGTTGCGTAAACAAGGTCCTCTGGACCCAGACTAGCCGACAGATAAAATTAAAACAGAGTGTGAACCATGTTAGTTTAAACGGCACCTGCCACATGGTCGAACAAAAATCTGAACAAGTAAAATTTCACTTCCAGAATAACCAAATCCCAGATGCGAGAGTAATAGCAGTAGGACAACAAACCGGTGATGGGGGGTCATCTCTTTTTCTGAAAATCAACCTTCCTTCCAGTTTAAGGTGGCATTCCACACTGGAAGGAAACACTCTGAAATTCTTTACAACTTCACAATCAGACATTCCCACTTCTATAGTACAGAAAGATGAGAAATCAGCTCAAAGCCGGGCTGATAATCAACAATTTGGAGAGCAATTGTTCATCCCTATTCAGCTAAATGAAGGAAAGGACTCTGTTCTCGCCCGAGTGTGTATGAACAACGGTAAGAGCTTCATCACCGAAGCCATGTTCTGCAAACTCCCAAAAGATCCAGCCATTCCCACATTTAAACTGATAGACAAATGGGAAATGGATCTGGAAACACCCAATTCCAAACATCTCCTGCCAAGCAGGTGTATGCTCAAAAACTCCATAGGCAACAAGAGCATAGTGCATAATTGTTGGGTCATGCGAGACGTCACTGCCGCTTTTTACTTAGGCAGTGACATTCTCAATCGCTTTGCCATTAGTTTGGACCTAATAAACTTCAAAGCTTGGTCCCGATTAGCGGATAATCCCATGGGCTTTGATGACCCAGAGAAAGCATTTAGGTCAGCTCAACTGCTGCCTTATGCAGGCGAAATTCAGATTGGAGAGGAAGTCACCATCCCAGAAAGGACCCAACAATTCTCCCTGGAAGTGAAAGTTAAAAGAGGACAGACATTGAAAAACCCTGACGCCTATATCCATCTAAATGATTCTCTCCAACAGCAAGGGTTGGGGGTAAAGCCAACACTACTGGTCAATTTAGAACATGCACCATTCCAATAGAGGTGGATAACAGCGACTTAAAGAGTATCACTTTAGCCGCAGGCACCATTATTGGAATGGCGGTTGATGACCGACATTTTTCCATAGATTTAGGTAACGGACTGTTAGGACCAATCCCCAAGGACTGTTTCGACAGTGATAGTGATGACAACAAAACACCAGACAGGATCTTTACCCCGCATGGGGGGAACTTCCTGGTGAACACTTCCTGCCCTTATGGTAAGGAAGATGTGACCTGTGACTTCAGGAGGGATGAGATGATTTTCCAAGTCCGCGAGGACTACCTTCCCTACCTGAAGCCACCAGTCCAAATCAGCACTTTGACCAGGGACTTCTCCACCCAGCTGGAGGAGGCCGCTGAGATAGCAAAACCAGAAGTCTTTCCAGGCTTCAGGCAGATGGTTGAAGAGAGAGTCAACCTAGCTGATGCCTGTGAGACTCTGAAGCAAAAGCAAAAATTGAAACAAGTTTTCTAGGATTTTCAAGATCTCTTTGCGGTGGACTCATATGACTGTGGTCGCACCGACATCCACACAACAACAATTCCCACGGACCCTGGCATGACTCCAGTGTTTTCGAAGCAATATCGTTTGCCTCTCGCATCAATGGAGTCCCTTTCTGAAATAATTAAGAACCTTGAGTCCCGTGGGATAATCCGCCCGGTCCACAGCACCTTCAATAATCTGATGCTGGGGATTTTTAAGCCAAACGGCCAGTGGAGACTCTGTGCCGACCTTCGGGAGCTCAAAAAATGGGCCCATACTTCCCGATGGCCTCATCCCTACATTGACCAAGGGCTGGCCCAGATCCAGGGGTCACAGGTATTCACTGCAATAGACCTGAACAATGGATACTGGACTGTACCTGTCAGTAGGGAGGACCAATACAAGCTGGCCTTTACCTTCGGGGGGCCGCAGTACACATGGACCCGGACTCCCTTCGGATACATCAACTCCGGCAATGAATTCAAATTTTTTTAACATAAGGCCATGCCCGACCTGGATGAAAGGGGTAACCTGGCCTACGTAGATGATGTCCTCATCAAAAGCTCGACTGTGGAGGAACACATAGTGGAGATCTGTTATGTTCTGACATAGTTGAGGGCTGCCGGAGCAAAACTTTCCTTTCAAAAGGCACAGTGGTGTAGAACCCGTGTAAATTTCTTGGGGCATGAGATTACTCCTCAGGGTCTCTGTCCCTAGGAAAAGTAAGTGGAAGCACTTCAGAAATTGAAAGACCCCACAACTCTGCGGGAACTAAGGAGACTCCTTGGACTGACTAATTACAGCAGAAAGTTCATTGAGGACTACGCAGAGATCACAAGACCCCTGATTCATCTCTTGAAGGGAGGGTCAAGTGGGAGTGGGGTCCAGAACAAGCCGAGGCAGTAAGACAACTCAAAAGAAGCCTCCCACAAGCACCTTGCCTAGCTTACCCTGTCAAAAACAAGGAGTTCTTCTTGAAGACAGGGTTCTCTAATAAATGCTTGACTGCAGTATTATATCAAATGCACAACAAGGTCAATAAAGTAATCTCCTATGAGATTAAAACTTTATCCTATGTGTAGGAAAAATTCAACGATTGTGAGAAGGCACTCCTGGCAACGGTGTGGGCTTTGAAGAATTACCACCCGTTTATCCAGGGGGAACCCATCATAGTGGAGACTCCACACCAGCCTCTGCAATATCTCCAAAGTGACAGAAACCGGGCCGGAAATGTAAGTAATTCCCAAATTACTTCTGGATTCTGTCAATGCAAGGTTTTCCTGTGGAGGTCAGATATAGCCAAAACAAGAAGAGTCCCCTTGCACAAGGTCTGGCTGACTTGCATGATTGTGCCAGAGAAAACTGTATGACAAGTGTGAGGGAATGGCCACTGTCTATGTGGATAGTGCTCTTACCATGTTGACAACAACGAGGAAAAAGAACTTGTGGCCGACATAGGGAATGCATGGGTGAATGAGACCCCAGAACACTCCGCTGGGTTCAAGATTGGTCCCCGAAGTAGTCAAGTGGCAGAGTTGATGGCTGTGCATCAAGCCATCCTCACTGCCATCCAACATCAAATCCACGAACTGGTCATAATCACCGATTCGGATTATGCACGGAACGGGTTTGTGGAGTACGTGGTTAACTGGAAAACCAGGGCATGCTATGTGCTAATAATAAACCCTTGAAACATGGAAAATTAATTCAAAATATTGATCATCTGGTCACCTCAAATGGGATCACCATCTACTAGAAAAAGATCAAGGGTCATTCCATAGTGGAGGGACCGGACAAAACTGGAAATGACTTAGCTGATTAGCTGGCCAAAACCGGAGACATTCAAGGGGATCTACTTGAGATCGAGTCCCTGTTGGGGGAAATCCAGGTCACTGCTATTACTAGGTCCCAGACAAATGCTCACAATGAACTCTCAACTGCACAATGGATTAAGGAGACCCCAGATACTGATTTGATTATGGCTCAAAAAGGGGATCCAATAATTGGTAATTTTTATCAACACATTGAGGACCCTGAGAACTTTCCCCTGACGGATACCGATTACATAGGGAAGGAGGACCTCAGAGTGTTGATGAAATGTCCAAAAATGTTCCTAATCCAAGACGCTTTATTGGTAAGGAGATCCCTAGCTGGCCATGATCAGTGGGTGGTCCCTACCTCATTCCAAAGCCTGATGTTAAGTCACGCCTATGATGCGGCCACAGCCGGTCATAGGGGGTTTCATATAACACTTGAAATCTTAAGAGAGTTTGCATACTGGCCACACATGGGGCAGGACCTCGACCAATACTTGAAGGGGTGTCTTGTGTGTGCACAATTTCAGCCAACATCCCTCACACACCGTACGCCTCTACAAAAGAGGGGGATGACACTGCCTTGGTCAGGTTTACAAGTCGATTACATTGGGCCCATGATTCACTGCTCTAGGGGAAATAAGTACATGTTGACCGTGGCATGCTTGTTTACTAAGTGGGTAGAATGTCTCCCGGCCCCAAATTGCAAGGCAGAAACAGCAGCTGCCCTTATGATCAACCACATCTTCTCGTGTTTTGGACTACCCCAAAGGATCGAGTCAGACCGAGGTAGCCACTTTACTAGCGAAGTAATGACAAAGATGTGGGAGATACTTGGGATCAAAAGGAAATTACACATTGCCTACAGCCAGCCTCTAGTGGTGCAGTAGAGAGATACAACAAGACAATTGTGAGCATATTAAAAAAATGTGTGGCAGATTCTGGGCCAAGTTGGGATATTCGATTACCTTGTGTCCTAATGGCCATCAGATCTACCCCTTCATCTGCAACTAAAATGTCGCCTTTTGAGCTGATGACTGGACGGAGGATGGTGCTTCCCTAGCATCTGCTCTAGAGAACCCAAGAGCAGACATTGATCAATGCCTCCACAACTCATGAGTATGTTGAAAATCTAAGAAAACACCTTCAACATGCTTTTGCCTATGCTCAGCGAAATCTAGAAAGATCTGCAGACAGCATGAAGACCCACTATGACTTAAAGACTACCAGAAAAGAATACCGTGCAGGAGACCGGGTCTACTTATACAATTTACAAAGGAACCAGGCCAAACAGCGCACATTTTTGCCTAGCTGAAGGGGTCCTTTTGAAATTGTAGACAAAATCTCACCAGTCGCCTACAAAATCTGCATCCCCAAAGGCATTTTGGCAGAGGGGGAAGATAAGTGGGTCCATATTAATCAAATAAAGTGTTGCCATCCTAGGCACACTCTGCAGCAACTGGAGGAGTCTTCTGGAACCCCAGAGGGGGTCACCCTGGCTCCCTAGAATTCCCACTATAAAATATTCTTTCTATATAGTCAATAAAATGCAAAAAGAAAAAGGTGTCCTGATTTGTCAAAATGTATGTGTCCGCCCCACTACACCAATAGTGGTGAGGAAATGTCTACAAATATGTTTTTGCTTTCCCATCCTACAATTGGAAACAATGAGACTAAAACCAAGGAGGACCACCCAGGGACCGGAAGGAAAGATCCAAGGGGCCCGGGATATCGTCCCATACTCACATCGGGACTGAGCAAGGAGAACTGGTCGATCGACCCCTGATGGGAGAAGCTGAAGAAGTTTGCCATTTGACCCAAAAGAAAAGAGGATGAATGTTGCCATTTGAACCAAAAGAAAAGAGACTGACCATCCCAGTCTTGCGACTTCCCATTGATGGACAGTCAACACCAAATCGCGAGGGGGGCTTGTGGGATGTTCTGACCCACTAGCCTCTGCCCTGCAACATCACTGTGTGCTGCTTTCTTCAGAAACAAAATAATGGCCACCAAAAAGCCCTATGTGTGCTAAAAACCACTGAGAAGTGTGCAGGGAAACCGGAAAAATAGGCTGCAAATCTACTTTGACTGACTGAGTCAGTGGTAGAACAGGAGACCACACTGCCAAAACCTGTCATTGGGCTGCCTACAGAGTGAAATGGAACTACCTGAAAAGGCAGTGCTGCATTGCCAGGAAAACCCAGAAGTGCTCTAAAATCCGTTTTTCCTTGGCTGTTGAAATTGCAAAATAATGGTTCCCCAAACATCAGAAAAGATCCAACATGCTTGTTGGGTGTTCACCATCACCTTATCTAAGGAATCCCCATAAGCACAATGTTAGGAGAAGCAGATTTCATCACAAAAATATCCACGTTCAAAAAGGTGCTTGCCTGGGAAAATATGTCAGAATATGGGCGCAGTACCGCCGCTCGCCTGTGTCAAAGCTGTCATTTACTTATGCTGTTAGTTTAAACTGGTACAATAAGATCCAATTGTGGAAAAGAAGAGACTTGCCAACAAAAGCAATATAGGTTGCTCCTATTCAATTTCTATGTTTTAAAAAGACTGGAATTAAGAGATCTGTGTGTATATTTGTTGAAAATGTAAAGTTTATTTAGAAAAGACAATTTTAAACAAAGTGTTTTAAAGTGAACTGATGCCGGCCACAGGACTTCAAAAGCACATTCCACAGTTTGCCCCAAACAAAGGTGCCTTCCCTTTTGCTCTCTGCCCAGGAAATCTCAGTTAGATGCTAATGAAAGGAGGAGGGGACTTTGCTCTGCTTCTCTGAGGAGAGACAATAGGCTTCCTGGACTGAAAGGGAATGCAAATTCAGGTGTCAACAGAAACAATTGCCAGCAGGAAGAGAGCCCTGACTGCTCTGGGCCCAGCAAAACCATGGAGACGGAACCAGACAGATTTGTGTATTTTAAACCCAAGAAAATATCTTTTTGAAAACTGTGAAAAGTTTGCAAAAATCTGTAAATTATGGGTTGTTAACATGAAAGTTCTGCTCACAGTTTGAAACTACTGTGAACTCTGTGCGATGTTCAGAGACAGGACTACTGAAATTGTAATTTAATAGCAATTGTGATAATGCTAGAAATATGAAACTTCACAGGATTGTGCCCAGATGTCGTGCACATATATGTAGAAAAATGTGGACAGATCTGACAGTGGGTACCCAACCAAAAGCGCAAAAAACTGTAAAATTGGAACTAAAGCTCTCAGTGAGCTGGAACTCGGACGGATATGTGCTCTACTAAATCTGTGATGTAAATATGTATTGTTAGCAATTTGGTTGTATTGTATATATGATTTATGTGAAAAATAGATTTACCGTACAGAAACAAAGGGGAGGTACTCCCTGGATTGTAAAATACTGCATCATCATGAAACCATGTGTTCCTTCTCAAATCTGGAGAGAGGACAGACTTTAACCAATAGGATTCCTAGGGGGTGTGCTTAGTATAATTCAGCCTACCCACCCCTTAGGGAAATACATAAATAGGGACAGTTTAGGACCCAGAAAACAGACAGATCCATCCATCAACTGATTTACTGGCGAAGCGTTCTGCAGGAGAAACCCCTACACAAGTCTCCAGAACTTTGAAAGCAGGGAGGCCAAATTCCAAAGCTGAACCCTTCTCAGCTTGGCCTTTAAAATCTTGAAACCTGATTTTAACCTCAGACTTCCAATGGAACAAAACCACAATTGAACAGCCTGGCTGTGCTGTTTCTGCTTTCTTGCCAAGAACTCTTGCTAGAACCCAGAGATTCTAACCAGTAGAGCAGAGCTGTAACCTGCTAGCTGCAACCCAGAACCAATCCATCAGATCCAGTCCAGAGGCCGTGCAGTGTCCAGAGTGCCGTGCTGAGTGCAGAATCCGGGTGCCCTGAATCCTGTCCGGTGGGCTAGCAGAATTCCATTCCAAAACCTTTGACCAGATCTTGGACGGGCCTATTCCAAAGCATAGTTGTGAGTATCTATAGCATAGAGTTGTCCATAGCCAGTATCCTATCCTTAAGTAATCCTATCCAAACTCTTCTTTCATATCCAGAACTGCATTGTAGAATCTCTTTTGTTTTTCTGAATCTTTCCCTCATCAATACAGTCCTTTGATAATAATAGTGATAATATCATCTTTGCGCTAATATATTTGCTGAAGAAAAACAAGTGTCTCGGCGGGCAAAAGTCAGAACAGATGCACCGCTGATCTGGTGGCTGTCCCCTTGGGTATCTTGTATCTTCATAGCCTCCTTAGTGTAAAGAAAATCCTTGCTTGTAATTCAAAAGCACATCTTTCATTTGAAAATCTTGACTCTTTCTGAGAAAAACTGACCTCTACTAAAACCTTCATAACTTCCGTACCGTACATGCTAAACGAAATTTAAGTGTTAAATTGAAGCTAACATCCTCAGCTTTCAAATGAATCCAAAACCGCATTCCAACTCCTTATAGTTTTACTGCAATCGCGTTTCTTGTGCGATGAAAAAGTTGCCGCAAATTTTTCGTTTGGCTCAATTTCATCACATGTAAAACAGCTATTTCTTGCATCCGACCTCAGAATTCAGTTTTCAATCTGCTAGTGACTCAATAATCATTGATAATGTTAAAGCCGCTCTCACTAGTTTTGAATCCAATTTAGTCAATTAAATCCATTTTCCAGTGTTTTTCCCATTCATTCCAAGCCACATTCTAAAACATTTGACCTGTTTTGAAATCATTCCTGTTTCTCTCTGCTTGCTGGGGAGAATTGGGATTGAAACTGTATTTGTTGAGTGTTTATTCCTGAAACCTGTGTTCTCTCATTCCATCTCTACATATTGCATATTGGGGGGGTTGAGTAGTGAGCAGGGGGAAAAAGTGACATTGCATTTGATTGAACCCATATCAAGTATTATTCTATGCTGCATTATTTTTCTTATCCATACTCCTTCTGATTAAAGTGATTGTTGATCGGAACATCACCCCAATGATGATCATTGTATAAATATTAACAGTGTGATATATATATTGTTCGAATTCATAAAATAAATCTTTTTAACTTTGCAAAACAGCCTGCTTCCTGGTTCAGTGAGACCGGGGGGATTCAAAGAGAGGGGCGTGATATAAGGGTACATCATTCAGAAATAAACGAACTTATAGACAAAAATATATAATTAAGGGTTCCAACTGTGCATCACAAGCTATGCATTGAGTTAGGTGGAGTGCCGGGTTGAAATCACTTACAGATGTTGTTTTAAAATGAGGAGTATAACGGAGAAGGTATGCCCTATCTCTCAAGTCATGGAATGGTCTGTACTCCAAGATTCAATGTTTTATATAAACTGGGTATCCTCCATTCTATACCCATAAAGCATTAGGGTTTACCCCAAAATACAGATAAAATAGAAGCCCATAATACTGAACAAGAGGAGTGGGGTTGAAAAAAAATCTCCCTATCCAATGGTCAGACTGAGTTGCTGTTTAATACTTATTAAAGTTTTCTCTCATTACTCTTTGTGGTGGCATGTCTGAACCACCAACCATAACCTTTATTCTTATTTTAGGTGGTGGTTTCCCTAGAAGGCTATACAACTGGTTGTATGAAAGGGCTTTATAATGCCGAACAATTCTTGTTAATTTGTTCTGAGAATACTTTTGATCTATCATGTTGATATCTGTGAAGTTGAGTAACTTGGCAATTGTTTTGGAAAAACAAATGTGATTAAGCAGTTGATCTGTTCCTTCAATGACTCTTACAACATCCAATTCAGTACCTTTAAGTTACATCTTTCTTCCTGCTTATATCTCTTTTTGATTCATGGCCCAGAGATCAGGCAAAAGCTCTAATGGAGAAACCAGGCCCAGACATTCGTTTTAGGTGATGACAGAGATGGTCTTGCAAGACAAAAACACAGCTTCATATGTCTGTCGGGAATTAACCTCTCGTTCACACACATGTCCCAGTCCAGTGCTGGAATCAAAAAAATTGGGTGCTCCCTGCTTTTTTTTTAATGTGCGGGTCAATCTTGAAAAATAGGGAGAGCCTTAAGACAATAACCAAGCGCCTCAAGATCAACTACCCCTCTCTTTGTCCCCAAGTGTTCAATCGAGCAGTGACACGTTTATGTACTTACTTGTTTCAGAAGATGGACAAAAACTCCACGAAAGTTAGCTACAAAAAACCTTAACAATTTTATTAATACATCTTAAAACATGTAAAACATTTGATCAATCACATGATATACAAAATAACCATAAGTGCAAAAAACATGAATACAAAAATTATTATAAGTACACAAAATGAGTAAAAAAATGTTCAGGGTGAATAACTGACATAAATTTGTCTCCTCCATAATTGATAACTATTGATGGAGATGCAATTAGAGAATAGTAATTATCGACTCTCCTAATTCCAATTAGCAGTTGTCAACCAAATCAATGTAACATAAGATTTTTTGGAAACCGCTGCTATGGTGTTCCAACAAGGATGAGGAAGCTAGATGCTTGTGCTTCCTAAAAAGTCGACATATGTTTCGGCCTTCATAAACTGTACTGCACTATCTCTAGTGCTGTCGGTACAATGTTTCCTGAGGCCATCTTCAGGACTGATTACTTTCAATCAAGAACTCAATTCTAACCCCATTGATCGTGTATTCAATCTCAATCTACAACAGAATATATAAAAACAAAATGTCACCAGACTAGTGAACAATTCTAAAACTTTAATAAAAAACTTTCTTGAGAGATGGTGTCGCGGATCTAGCAAATAAGACCTATACATTCACTGATCTGCTGCCCAAAAGCGCCAAATTGGGGACTTGAGGTTGGATTTCAGCCGACATGTTTATTGCAGTCTGTCCCTTCAGGGGCCCTATGGCTGCCTGTTAAACAACTAATTGCATTTTATCCTGTGCTTTTTAAGAAGATTTTCTGGACCTTCAAGGGCATTTGTGTGTCTTTTGGTTTATTTCCTCACCTGTGGCTTGATTTCAATCAACACGGTAATTTGTCACTTTCTCACAACGTCTTTTTAAGCCTTTCTTCTTTTTTAGGCATTTGTCTCCGAGCAGGTATTTCCACTTGCGCCCAATCTGTAAAGATGGCGTATACTGTTAGATTGCATAGTTTATTATTGGCGGATGGTCTATATTTTCATATCTCCTAACACTGTTTACCATTTGGTTTGTTTGGACATGTTTTTAACACATCTGTGCGGTCTCATTATTGTGCACAGAACCATGCGTTAAAGCCACGTTTGTGTGAAAACTTGGTTAGGTAAGTTATTTAATTGTTTTTTCCTGTATTAATTGTTTATTTCCCCAATACTTTTGTGCCTCTTTTCCGTTTGTACACGCAGTGCTCCCTCATTGCCTTCAGTTCATTTTGGGGTTTTTTCGGCCTATTTGCTTACCGTAGAGATACGTGGGTGCTGGATGCTGCACATGTCTGTCGGGAATTAACCTCTCTCTCACACACGTGTCCCAGTCTAGTGCTGACCTAAACTGTGACTCATCCCTATACACACTCTGTGCTGCAATGGCTGTATTTGCTCCATTCCGCACTTTATCAGAGAACTCACTCTTACCCCCACATATGATATTACTTGCTGCTGCTGCTGCTGAGCTAACCTGACTGCTGCTCCGCCGCAGCAATTAGGAAGCTGGGATGTCACCTGAAAGCCAGACAGAGGGACTGACATTGTGATATGTTCAAAATAGTATATCAGTACCTCAACCAGATGGATTGAAATGATACTTAGTCACACTTTGAAATTCAGACACATTAATTATATAAGCCACTGATGGTTGAATGTTAGAGCATGAATAGTCTCGCTCATTAGCGTGATGGTGACAAAGTAAATAGGATGGATTTACACTTACTTGGCTCATTAACATTGCATTCTTTGAATTCTTATAGGTTACATGCCAACAATTGTCAACATAGTTTTCTTGACCACTTGCCTCTACCTCCTCACTACCAATATTGTACATTCCATTCGCTGCAACCATGTCCACTCCTTATGTGAGGTTGACCCGTCTTCATTTCCTCAGTTTACTTTCAAGTGACGTATCATGTCCCACATGTTAGCCTGTACCAAGCCATTTGTCAACCAATACAGCCCCTTTTCAATATGCAGACAACCATCCACAAAATACAGGTTAGAGAGATGATAAATAAGCAAGTTAGACAGGTGTGCTGGTTTGGTCCAATGGATTTCATTCAGGGCAGTTGGGACTGGAACATTGACAATCAATGTTCTAGTTTGTACAATGTCACAGATGGCCTCAAAAAGACATCAACTCTCGAAGAAAGTTCAATGGTTTTTATTAAAAGGCTTAAGAAGAGGCTCTCTAAAGACTGTTTCTTTCTCTCTCTCCTCTCCTGTGGGGTTGTCCATCATTAGCCCAGGAGTCCCCATATTGCAAGATGGTCAATAGAGATCCTCAACCCCTACTACCTAATAGCTGACTGGCTAGCCGTGATGCAAATGCCTTATCTAGATGACTCCCTCTGGGGTCTTCTAGGTCGATCCTATGTAGGGGTAAAACAAGAATAACAATGATCTTAACAACTGGAAAAGGTGCCTTTCAATTGCCCAGGTTACACTTGGTTTTCCCTCTCACACACACTTGTATTTCTTGCCCATATCTTCTCTCTGGCTCCTTTCCCTTCCTAATACTGTCAGTTCTAGTCTTTCTCCCACCATCTCTTCCCTATATCTCACCCTCTCTCCCTTATCTGTCCCTCCAAAGTCTGTTTCCCCCCTCTCTATCTCTCTTTCTCTCTCCCTTCTCTATTCCTTACCTCTACCCTCTTTTCTATGCTCTCTCTCTCTCTACTCCCCACTCCAGCTTCTCTACTCTACATGATCTACTCTTTGCTGCCAATAATCTCCAGTACTCTGTCCTCCCACTACCCTTTCCTCCCACTACTCCCATGTACTGCTATTCTCCACTCTCCTCCCACTACTCTCCACTCCCATTACTCTCCTCTCATACCTTCCCCCTTTCACTCTCTCAGTCACGTGTCCCAATCACACCCCATACACTCTCCCTTAGTCTCACTCACTCACTCACTCACTCACTCACTCACTCACTCACTCACTCACTCACTCACTCACTCACTCACTCACTCACTCACTCACTCACTCACTCACTCACCTTACATAAAATATCACATCCAAGTACCACTTCCTCTCACCAACACATACCTCACTGTAACGACATGTTCTATAATTCTCTACCATGTACTGGTGCACTGTCTTTCTCTTCCTGGTCTCAAGGTCTACCTTTTCCTCCCTTGACCTCACCCGAACAACTCGGGCTGCTATGTCTGTTTTGCCATCCTTCATCCTTCATCCTCCCGCCTTCCCACTTGATTGGTCCTTTGCGTCAGCTGGTTTCCTGCACCAATCGCTGCCTTTTTGTTTACCCATCGGGTGAGCTACAGGCATCTTTTACGTAGGGTGGTTCCCTGCCACCTGTGATGATGGCCCACTAAAAAGTCAATTTTAGAGTGCGTGTCTGTGTTGTAAGGAGCTTCTGGATTGCAGGTCTAACTGGTGCGCTGTTCCGCTGCCTTTTTGCTGGCCACCACCTATCTCCAGATTGACGTCTGTATTTGGTATTACAACACGAGGACCTCTAGTAGCTGCAGTGATATGGGACAAAAAGAAAAGACTGACTAGATTTTTACACAGCAGGTAGGGGGCAGGAAGAAGTGGTACTTCCCACATTTAGCCAGGCACATGTAGAACGAACAGAGACTGGGCCCCTCTCAAATCCCTCATCCCACCTTCGGGGCAGGGTTGGCTCTGGCAAGTACCCCGGGCGGCCTGCTGCCCAGGATGAGAGGAGTATCCATTCCCTCTTGACATGGTCAGATCTCTTCTTACAGTGGGAGGGTGCATCTGCATATGAACATGCTGAACAGTAGAACATTGTGTCTATTGAGTCGTTTAGAAGAATATTGTCAGTGAGATGAATATCAATACATGAATTCTTCACAGGTAGTGAAAAGAGTGAACTCATTTTCCAACTATAAAAGATTTAGGGCTTAATTCACAGAAGTGTTTTTTAATGACATAATCCCAGTGGAAAACGTTCTGTGAATTAGGCCCTTGATGAGGGCTCAGGTCTATCTTACTGTTTAGCACACCTTGCATGGTAAGCAGCATTAGCAGGGGCACCCCAGGCCTCTTCTGGCGGATCTCAGCGTACATGTTGGCCAATGTACTCTTGATGATCCCTTTGTGCCTTTCCACTGCCCTGCTGTTTGAGGATGCCATAGGCAGTGGAGAAAGTGTTTTATCTTTAAGGTGGTGTAAAGTTCCTGGATAAGCTGGTTGACAAAGTGGGTATCCAAGTCACTGTTTATATTGATCAGAACTCCAAACCTGGGCAGAACGTCCTTAAATAATACCTGGGCAACGGATACGGAGTCTGCTCTTCTGCATGGGTATGCTTCCACTCAGCAGGGAAAAACATTGAGAACAAGTAAATAATACATATTGCAGATTATTACGTATGTTAAGCTTGATCTGCAATGTAATAAGAGGCCCCTACTATGCTGGGTGTGCTCCTGGTGTTGTTCTGCTGGCAAAAAGCATACTGTCTACAAAAGGCCTGAATCATGGCTAGAAAGTCTGGGACACACCAATCCTGGTTGAGATCAAACCCCATTGTCCTACATGCACAAGTCCATGGTCTATTCTAGTCAAGCAAAATACGATCATTTTTGCGGGGACAAGATGGCCATGTTCATTCCGCCACCAGGAGTCCTCATGTAGCTGACAAAGCTTTCTGCTCAAGAGTATTTCTCTATTGCAGTCGCTGCTTTCTAGATATCGCCCAATTTGTCAAGCACTTAGAAATGAGGTAACCCTGGCGCTCCTTTCATTCACAACACACACTGGATGGGAGAGACAGATATGGCCTTCATCTTAGCAGTTGAGTCTGCTACATTATTTCTACAATTGACCTCACTATCCAATGGTTAATGCCCTACACATTTATTATGGGTAGGTGCTTGGAAAAAATGATAGATTCCAACAAAACTTCTACTTCAGCATGATTCTTTATGAATGAATAAGACAAGTTCAGGAAGTCACTTTTTACTTCCACAATCTTATGAAACTTGAAATGTTTCTCTCAAATCAGTGTATACGTTTTCTGTTTTCTGTTTTGCAGGCACATCCCATTCAAGCCAGTTATGCTCCTTGTGCTGATGTCAGATGAGACAGTTTCCCACTCTCAGCCACTGTACATACTGTATTGCCTGCCACCAGCTGTCCATCTTTATCCCTTTAACAAGAGCATGCACGATGTATACTAGTTGTGTGTTGTGTATTGGTGTATCAAACATATCCCTCCGCGGTGTCAAAAGGTAATCTGTCACCGCCACGTAGTCACGCAGCTTAATGTCATGCTGTTCTCCATCTATTGGGAATGCACCAAAGGTGCTGGGTTCAGGTCATCAGGTTATTTTAATGGTACACAGACATGTATAGTGTTTTAGTTTTTAACAATAATGCAGCTATCATTGTTGAAAACCCATGGGGAACTGCTACTTCTAAAGGGGAATCCAGAACTATGTTTTCACCAAGTTTCACTGTTATGGCTGTTATTGCTACTGCACAGAGACATGGAGCCATTCCTGCTGCTACTGGGTCCAGCTCTTTGCTATAGTATGCAATGGGTTTCTGGTGTGGGTGATGTATTTGTGTTAGAATTGCTGATGAAAACCTGTTTTCTCATAAAAATACAAGGTGAAGTTCTTATGGTACATATCGCACTCCATGTTGATGGATTCTAGCCGCAGGCACGGATACTCACCCACATGCAACCGCTACCATACACCATTCTAAGATAGAAGCCACAACACCTCTGCCATCAGAATGCAGCTAAGTCCCACAATGCAGTCTAGCTGGACACATATCGAGTCTCCTGCACTCACGCACACTCCCTTCAACCTCAGAGCACCAATCCAGATGCCTGCTCGACATGGGTAGATAACTTGGTCTTGTCCATCCTCACCCAACTTCCTTTTTGACCAAAGATGCACACACATATACTAACCTTGTCTGTCGAATTTCCCATACCTTGGACTTCGGTCCCTCAAGATTGTTCACCTACAGTCCTTTGAGGCCATACTGATGGGATAAAGGTGCTATAAAAATGACATTGCATTAGATTACATTAAAATTGGTGAAGCCTAAAGAAGGCACCCTTGCTAGGGATTTCCTGATGGTATTAAATACCTTCTCAGCCTCTTGTGTCCACTGACGAGGTTCTAGTGTATTGTCCATCATATAGTGTTACAGTGGTTTGGCTGTCTCAACTTATCCTGTGTACAGTATCCCACCATGCCTAAAAGGATGTCATTACGTGTGTGTAATGATCTGAGACTTAGAAATCTTATACACTGTTTCTTTTCAAGATTTCTCACATAATATCATGTTCCAGATAATGTGCCTTTTCCCTGCATACTTGCAAGTTCTGTTTGGTTGCATTGTACCCTTTCATTGGACACAATAACACCTTGATATCTCGTTTGCCTGCATCATATGATGGGGACGATAACAACAAACCTTTCACATACTGCACCAGACCTAACTGTCCAGGGAACTTTATGTAATCTACAGCTTTCTTAAATTGCTGTGAGAAGAGTGTATTGTATTCCACAATTGAAATAATTTGAATAATAAATTGCTTTTTCGGTGTATAGGAATGTAGAAGAAAGTATACATATCTACCACGGTTCTATGTTCATTCAATGACAACCTTTTTGTTCGATGTTTTCTTTTCTGATTTTTCTTTTCTTCAAACTACTAATTTTACACTATTCCCTACGTCCCCAGCGCTTATATACCCTTGCCCACATCCACATATATTTTCTGATTAGTTTTTTTGGAGAGAGGAAAATTCAGAAAAAACCCATTAGAACAATGACTGTCGATGAATAAATGTTATACCACCTACCACAGTGAAGTGTGACGCAGTCGGTAGGTTGCAGGACGTGATTGCAACTGCATTGTGTACCACTGGGAAACTGGGAATAACTACTGTGTTTGCAGATCTTTAACCTTGAACAAATCTATAAGTGTTCCTTCCTGGATGTGCGACCTGCAGAATTGGACTCTTAAAGGGCCTGGCCATAGGTACTATAATCCCTTGTTTTAACAAGGACATTTTCACTGGTGGTATGTTCTCTTTGGCAACGGGTGCAGAAGGAATAACAGGAAGAGACCTTTTGTATTGATTGAGCATAGCTGGCCAGATAGCAAAGTGAGCTAAGCACTCACCCCTGATATCTGTGTGCAGCTTGCTGTGGCAGGTTCGAATCTCAGCAGAGTCAACTCAGCCTTTCAACCTTCCGAGGTCAATAAATTGAGCACCATGCAGTGGGATAATAATGTCTTCTGTTATTTCAGCACTCTGAGACCTATGTGTGTGTAGCGCTACATTAAAAAAAAACATTATTATAGAGTAACACATTCTGGTTCAGAAACGGCTTGTGAAACTGTGGTGTTGGCAATACCCACTGCCTTCACTGTTTCATAGGATGATAGGATGTCTTGGAAACAGTCAGACTGAATTGTTGAGCAACTGGCTCCCATGTCCACTGAACAAGAGATTGCTTGCCCATCAACTTTACACTGCAGACAAGGTCTGCTTGGTTTACATGGATCAAGGGACATAGTGAGATCTTCTGTCAGTCTACCTGTGTCCCTGAGGTGACGACGTGCATACTATTGGTGAAAAAGTCAACTAATCTTCTGTGGCTTCTTCGCCCTGCTTCTCATCTATAATTTGTGGACAAATTAACTGGGAAACCAAACCATTTTCTGTCACCCCTCCCTATTTTTTTTTTTCATTTTTATTTATTCAGCTTGGCAGCATAACACATGTGAACAAAACATAAGGCAGATACAATACGATTACAGTTGTAAACAATACAGGCATACAGAGACTGCTTCTCATACGAACGTGACCATCAAATATATATTTAAAATAAGCAAGGCGTATGAGGGCTATGATTCAGGGTGGGGACCCTAGCTGGGAAGGGTTAACAGCTGGAGAAGGCGCATCCGGCATCGCACTCAAATTGGACATATAGCACCGGAATCTGAGCCAGATATTTCTGGGTCTTGAATGAGTGGACTGTAGGAAACACCAGGTTTCCTCAGTGTCCGAGGCCCACGTGACTGCCCTTAGCCATTGGGCATGAGTGGGAGGTGTGGGACGTAGCCAACAGAGTAGGATGGATCGTACTGCAAGGAGCATGCAGAGGCCAGCCAGTTTATTGGAGTCCCGGGAGAGTCCAGAGAAGTCGTGGAAGAGGCACCCCATTGGGGAGGGATCAATAGGGTGGTCAAGCATAGCGGATACGGTTGAGCACACCGTATCCCATAACTGTGAAAGGCGGGGGCAGGACCAAACCATGTGTATATAATCGGCAGTATCCTGGCCACACCTAGGACAGCTCGGGGAGTGGTCGCTAAACATGTGATGTAATCTGTTCGGGGTATAGTTGAACCTATGCAGTACTTTAAGCTGAATCAATTTGAAACGGGAGTTAAAGTATACCCGGTGTATGCGCGCACACATATGGGCCCAGCGTTCATCTGATACCTGCATCCCGAGGTCAACCTCCCATGCCCGCCTCAGTGCAGCGAATTTCGGAATGGATCTGGATTGCACCATGGTGTAAAGCCTAGATATTTTACCTCTGGTGGTGAGGGGGAGGTCAGTTCCTCAATAGCGGGGTCATCTGGCGGTAACACCGGAAACATCTGGTAGTTTCGTTTGAGGGTCTTACAAAGGGACGAATACTGAAGCCATGCACACGGGCCACGTCTGGGGGCAATGGGAGGTCAGGCCACTCAACAAATGCCCTGGTCGAAGACATCTCGAAGCAGCTCGTACCCAGCCTCGGCCCAGCGTCGCACCATAGATGGTGATACACACGGGACCCCCGGGAGAAAGTTCCAAAGAGGGAGGTTGCCATGGAATGGGTAAGCGGTCCCGAGCAACCTTCATACTTTTGTTAATGCCAAGGATGTACAGGCAACCGGATTCAGTGAGCCCAGCGCCAGGGGAACGGGTTGTACTACCAGGGAGCAGATGTCCCGGTCACTAACCGCTAGTTTCTCAAGTCTGACATGCGGGGGGGGCGTCCGCTGTGTTAAACCAATAGGATGTGTATTGAATTTGGGATACCAGCCAATATTTAAGAAAATCAGGGGCTCCAAAACCACCGTGGGACATAGGGGTAGACAAGGTACCAAGTTTAAGTCGGACCGCACCTGAGTGCCATGAAAAGGAATTGATAGTGTGAGTTAACTCACGGAAGAAGCTCTCGCCTGGCCATAAGGGGATGTTGGTGAACCTGTAAAGTAATTGGGGTAACACTACCATTTTCAATATCCCTATTCTGCCTGCGAGGGAGATCGGCAACTTATCCCAGGCTAGTGTCTTAGTCGTCAGATGCGTAAGATAATTCTGAAAGTTCTCCTCGAAGGTCGTCTCGTAGTGATGCGTTACTTCTATTCCCAGTTATATGATTTTAGACTGAGCCCATGTGAACCCCAGGGTGTCAGAAGGGGGGGGGTGCAATCCATGTGTGGGAAGAGTGTGGGCTTCGAGCAGTTCACCTTGAGGCCCGATATGTGGCCAAAGTGGATGCCGTCCTCCAATATCGGGGATAAATTGGTGGAGGGGGAACGTATGAAAAAGTGTGCGTCATCAGCATATAAGGACACTATGTCAGCCTGACCCGCAGTGCGGAGCACTCCATGTGCGTGGGATTGGCGAAGCATGTCCGCAAAGGGTTCTTTTGCTATAGCGAAGATCAGGGGAGACAAAGGGCATCCCTGTCTCATCTCCCTAGCGATCTTGAAGAGAGGGCAACAATGGTCTTCAGTGGGGACCCTAGCCACAGGATCTGAATAAAGCACTCTGACCCAGGAGAGAAAGGTGGGACCAAATTTGCATTGTTCGAGAACTTGCCAAAGGTATCTCCAAGAGACCGAATCAAACGCCTTCTGCATGTCGAGTGTGGCGGCCACCGCGTGCGTTTTGGGATTTATTCTATTGATTATATTAAAGAGACGCCTCAAATTCAGAGAGGTAGAGTGACCCGGAAGCCCGCTTGATCTGGGTGGATGATAGATGGCAAAAAGGGGGCAAGCCTGAGCGCCAGTAATTTGGCGTATACTTTGACATCGCAATTTATAAGTGAAAGCGGGCGATACGAACCGCACTGAGTGGGAGATTTACCAGGATTAAGTAGTACCGTTATTGTGGCTTCTCGGAGTGATGGGGGAAATACGTCCGTCTCCACTGATTCCTCCCAGAGAGCTATTAGGTGAGGGAGCAGTAGTGTTTTATAGTGTTTCTAAAATTCAATTGGGATGCCATCAGAGCCAGGGGCCTTTCCTGTGGAGAGGGAGTCCATGGCCTCAGAGAACTCCTCAAGGGTGAGTGGGGAGTCGAGGGATCCCGTGGACTCCGGGGAAAGGGCCAAAAGGGGGAGGGTATCGAGGTAGGAACTGACTTCTGCCATTGAGGCCTCATCCGAGTTGGAATACACGGCTTCATAAAATGTGAAAAATTCTGTATTGATGTCTTGTGATGTGACAGCCATAGAGCCGTCGGGCTTTCAATCCCGAGGATATGAGGAGACCCTAGCTCACGACGGATGAGTCTAGCCAGAAAGCAGCCAGGACGCTGCCCCTCCCCGTATTTCCTCGCCATGCCAGGGTTATCTAAAAATTTTTGTTCGCGATCCGCAAGTAACCGGAATGTATCTAGCTCTGCCCCTATAGCTGCTAGAGTCTCCGGGGTAGAGAGTAATGAGCATTGGGCCTCAAGGATCGATAGTTTGGATTCGCTTTCCGCGATATCCCTCTGGATTGTTCTGAGAATGCCATTTTCTTTGGACAGCGCTATACCCCTAATGTAAACCTTGAAGGACTCCCATAGCGTGACCTGCGATGATACTGAGCTCGTGTTTATCTCGAAGAACTCTAGCCACCTCAAGCTCGGAACTAAACACAGGGTCCAGAAGAGAGTGGGGTTTCATCTTCCAGTATCGAGTACAGTCGCGATCCAGACCCCAACCCATGGTGATGGTTACAGGAGAGTGGTCAGATAGGGTTCTGGGGAGGATCATCAGTTGTAGAACATTTTTTATCAATACGTTAGAGATCACCCATCTATCAATTCGGGAATAGGAATCATGCACCGAGGAGTAGAAGGAGTAAGCTCGAGAATCAGGGTGGAGGAGTCTCCATGCATCGACCACGGCGAGGCGGGGCAGGGATGACAGTGTAGTATAGGCTGCCTTGGTAAGTCGGCAGGTTCTAGACCCAGATCTATCGAGGTCCACGTCAAAGATTGTATTGAAGTCACCCACCCAAAGAATGGGAACTAGAGGGGAGGGCATCCAGCAGGAGCTCTCCCTTAAGTCTCGCGGCCCTGAGGAGGGCATCACAGTCTCAAAAATTCAGCACTCGGGCTATGATGGGCCAGGGAGGAGCACCGGGCTTATGCTTATCTGTCAGGGCCCGATGTGCACGCTCTATAGCGAATTGCGGGGAGAGCTTCGGTGAATCAAAGAGTGACAGCAGTGTATGTTCAACAAAGTCCTCCATTGGTTCATTGATATTATTCTCGGGAACACCGATAATGCGGAGGTTGTTGCGCCTCGATCGGGATTCCAAGTCCTCATTCTTCTTCTCCACCTCAAGAACTCGGTTGGAAAGAGCGGTGACCTCAGAATGTAGGGCACCCAGGCCATCCTCGGCAGAGCTCACCCTTGCCTCGACCTCCAACACCCGACTGTCCGTCCTCTCGATATGGGCCTTAATGGAGGATATGGTGCCGTTCATGTCATCTAATTTTGAGTGGAGTGTGGTGAAGCCCTCGTGGATGAAATCCATCATGTTCTGGGATTCCGGAGCAACAGGGGATGATGAATTAGTAGGGGCCTGCTCAGGGGCCTCCACCAGCGATCTCACCGGAGTCTTTGCAAACATATTTATGGAGCTCTGCCTTTTCCCAGCCCCCTTGGTCATTCTGACGATGTTGGGATTCAAGTGGAGTAAGGGGGGGGGGGCGGTGGTGCCCCAGCAGCACAAAAGGGGAACCAAATCGCCCACCCACGCCCCAGGTGGACCCTCAGGATGGCAATAGACCACTATTATGCAATGAGTAAGTTGGTATGCAATGAAGAGGATCAGGTAGATGCTCAGGGGGTCCAATGACCGTGGTCTCGTCTATACAATGTTTACGACTACCAATGCAGTCTGTAGGGCTTCAACCTATACTGGGTGAGTTGAGAGCATGGACCCCGTCTGCCAGCGTACAATCCAAGGGCACTCAACGTAGGTCACCGAAGGGTTGAGCGTGGTAATACCATACAACCTCCACAGATGTTGGGAGCTCAGGCACAGTTGTCCAAATAAATTTGCAGGAAGGATGGGGGTGAATGTCTCCCAGCCCAGTAGTATTCGCTTGTAGGACAGACAGGACGTGGCTTCCAAAGTGAGTGAAGCGATTCTCAGGAGGCTCCAGTTCATAAACTGTAATAATTTACAGTATTAAATGCCCATGTGGCATAATATATATTGGCACAACCACAAGATGAGTTAAATTACGTATATGCGAACACAGATCAGCCGTAAAAAATGAAATTGTAGTCAAACCCTTGCTAGCGCACTCTAAAGCAGCAAAACACACACAATGATATGTATTGGTTTGTTTTTCAAACAATGAGAATCCATCCACGGGGGGGCGATCGAGACCTAGCCCTTAAAAAACTAGAACAAAGATGGATCTATGATTTAGACACTGTTAATATGGGACATAACATTTCGGTTGAGTGGAATTTATTTATCCACTAGACCTGGCCATAAACCACCTTGTAATAAGAAGTAACTGGTTCACTATCTGTGCGCATATTTTATTATATCAGCTAAAACATCACGCAAAATTCATGGAAGATTAATAAGTGATTGCCATTCACTATATGAGTCAACAAGAGATGGTACTCATTAAAAGTCTTCCTATGCTGCACATAGGTATATATCATTGACTATATATTCATGAAAACACTTTCACTATATATAGAGTGTACATTTTGAACGCATGTCTGTGTGCTCTAGTATGATAAAGGAGCCAGTATCAAAACCATATATACTTGTTTTTTTCCTTTTTAGGAATAGAATAACCCCTATGTTGCCATACAACTGATGAGCCAAAATAACCTCAGAAGAAAACAAATCCCGACACCTCGTAAAATTAAAGATAAGGTTAGTAGTGTGAACTCCCCTCCGTGCTTATTTGGAACAAGCCTACTTGAAAATTTGGCTGACCAGATTCTTAATATAGTATTTTATTTCTATTTTAAAACTTGTAGATCTGAATGTCTAATGCACAGGGCCATGTGCATGAAGCCATTATCAATTGTAAAAAGCGTCCTGAAGACGAGTCTCGACAACACACCGACATCAAGATTCATCCCATTCTGGTGTTTTGTTTCGATACCCAGAAAAACAATGACGCCTCATGTTTAACAGCAATCTAGTTTATAGATTCAAACAGTCACCTGTGCTACTAACATCACATTGGGTCGAACATACTGTTGCATTGCAGAATATGTGTGATACATGTTGATGCATTGATCTTCCTTCTTCAAAACGCAAACAACATTTTTTTGCAAAGGGTTTTAGTCTGAACAATCTTTTTAACTTTTCTCGACAAGACCATGTATACTTGTAAAAATAGGTTTTGTGGCTATATCTGGTGTTTGGCTATAGATATGTTTTGCAAATAGCCTTTCTGTAGACACTTGGGGACTCCATTATCTACAACCTGGATGTTGGGAAGCAGGGTAGGTAGTGGTGGATTTTTCTGTTTTTCATAAGTGATTTGGGGGACAGATTTGTGCTAAGCTCCTAAAAACGTCATGTTGACGAAAGGTTACTGCAAACAGTGAGTTGAGGAAGTCACACGAGTTTCTGCCAGTACGTTTTCAAAACCAGCAATCAATTTAACAGAAAAAGTCAGAACATTTCCAGCCATATTTGACAAATGAAAACACAATATCTAATTGATAAATAGCTTTCACCTGCCTGTTTCTTTGCTATAGAAACCAGAAATCATATTTTATTGTCAAATGACAATAAATAATCTTTACAACAGAACACTTATTGTAGTGACATGTTATTTGCGTTTCCCCAACCCCAGAGCTGAACACATTGCAATATTACTGACTATACAGTATTGATGTAGGCAATGTTAGAGCAGTGACATGCTCCATCATGGATGCTTGACATGCATTTTACTCTACCTCAGACGTAGGGGCTTTTCCGAGGTTATTGACTTGCAGCCAGCGACTCTTCCTGGTATCATACAATTAACCTCAATGGTCCACATGGAAGCAAACTCTGCAGGGTGCAACTTTGTGCACACTTAATGCCGTACTGCCCTATAAGCCTTTAGGGGTCCAAGTCTGTTAGGAATTCCCTATATTGTAATAATATAATACTCAGTATTCAAAATCTGATCGATGAAAACGAGAACCAGGCATGTCTGCCTCGGCTGGTTTCATGGCACATTTTTTAATGGCCCACCATAATTTGACTAATTTGATAAAATTCAGAAGGATGAAAGGCTGTATTGTTCTTACCCACATTCAAATCTGGCACCTGCAAGATACACACAGATCCTTGCAGCAGATGCATTAACTTATTGAGTTATCTCAATTTAGAGGGTCATGTGCTGTCCTATCTGGACAACACTGGTGTATGCACAGTACTCCATTTCTTCTTGCTAACCATCTATCCAGACTCTTCTTCATCCCTCCCTTTCTCCTGCCATCTTCAACAAAAAATCAACTTGAACTAGTTGATGAACTTCCCTGAAAATGTATAGCTCTTAAAAGAGATTCTGAAAGATTTGGACTCGAAGAAATATCTGTGGGAACCTGAAAAGGTAACCAAAACTAATTTGGAGTTCCATGTGAGCCTGTTGTTCGCTTTAAAGAAAGTGTGTCCAGGAGGAGTATGTGCCCATCTTACTCTTTCTTTGCTGGCACAGCTGTGCTGATATAATTTGCCTTGAAATATAAAACAACTATCAACTCTGTATGCATGTGAATAAAGTGTTACTAATGGAACAGCTTCATTGGATTCCACCCCCACACAGGTCACTCCATACTAAAAGAAGGTTACAGGGAGGGACATCGGTTGAACTTCAAAAATCCTAAATTACAACGTAACATGCTTTGTAAGTATACAAATTGTATATTTTCAGACACTGTGGACCCATTACTTACCTAACCAACATGTGACATGTTCCTTACACATTAATCAATCTACCCCATCCTTATCGGTCTCAAAGTCCCCCACTGAAATTGTAGTTGGTGTTACTGCTACACGTTAAAGAACCCCACACACATTAACCAAAATTTATATTTACAACACTAGTTTTGAGGACTGTGTATCAGTGTTGTAATGTTGCAATGTCTCTCATATATGCAATGTTGCAATGCCTACTATATGCATTAATGAGGCTTGAGAAGTGGTAGGTGAGTAACATACAAAAAATAACTGTGAAGAAATGAAGCAAAAAAGTGCCACACATTTGTAGGCAACATTCTTTTCAATTCGATGTATTTGAGGACACATCATGAAAAATAAGAACAATGTATAGATTATGGCATTGTACAGCACTATCCAATATTATAAAAGTACCAACAGACTGTACCTCATCCTCCTACTGCATCTCACAAAAAAGTTAAAACCGTATTATTTATTTATTGTGTTGAGTTCATATGAGCTTTTCACAAAACCATTGTAAATACATAAAAATCATTTATACGAATCAACTTTCATTATCATCCATTGAAATCAATCATCACTTAGGTTAAAAGATTTAATATTCAGACCCTCCAGTTTATAGCGATTTTGCGATCCCGCAAAATGCTGCAGAAAACGGCCGTTTTTGCAAAAAAGCGCAAAAACGGCTGTTTTTGCAAAAATACCCACAAAAATGTCAGTTTTTGATTAAAAAAAAACTTTTTTTTTTTAAACTCAAGGCTCCAAGGGGCTCAACTCTTATTTTTTGGACTCAAGAAATGAAATGCGCAAGCACATTTCATCACTTGAGCAAAAATAAGAAAAAAAAGATCCATAAAGGACATCTGAATGGACGCTTCTTATACGTGCCCATTCAGATGTCCTTTTTCACCCCTTTGCGCAAATCAGGGGGTGTTTCTGCACATTTAAAAGTGCATCCCAAATTGACAAGCACGATACGCTTTTAAATGTGCAGAAATTGTAGGCACCTCTATGCGTCCACTTTAAATACGTGCACGAGGGGTGCCACTGCTTTACATGGCCTTTACTGACCCTGCTGACTCATGCAGTATTTAAAAAAAAACATTTTTAATTTTGACAGCTGCTGTCTCACTTGCATTTCTGTTCCCCAAATGGGGTAGAAATTTGTTTTTTTGGGTTGCATTTTACAGTGGCAGGAACCTTAAGGGCCAGTTACGGCGAAATGCACAGGGGGGCCTGTAGACCATTGTCGGGAGAGCTTTTCTAACACAAAAGTATTCAAGATGGCTGGCCAGCGCATCATTTGCACTACAGCTCTGCCCCGTGGAAATGCGCAGTCCACCTTTGAGATTAAGGTGGCCTGCTCATTTCCAAAAAATGGCTCATCTAAAAACAGCATATCTTCTGCTCTATTTTTAGATGCCCCATTTTATTAGGACAAAATCTACAGTTTACTTTAAAAATTGAAAAATGGTCTCAAAATATGTGAGAGAAAGGAGTGAGAGGGGAGTGATGGGGTGAGCTGTGGTGTGGTAGGCAAGAAAGCGAAGGTAGATCAGAGGGAGAGCAGTGGGTCAGAGGGGGAAGCAGTGGGCAAGAGAGCAGAGTGGAAGCAGTGGGGCGGTGGGCCAGAAATCAGAGAGAGCAGAGGTACAGAAAGCGGAAGGAACGTGGGCTCAGGGGTAGTAGTGGCTGCAGATTGTGAGAAAGGATGAGGGGAGAGTGTGATAGAATGGGAGAAAGGATGAAAGATGCAGAAGTAGCAAGCAAGAATGAAGGACTGTATACTGCGGGAGGAATTGGGGAGGATACAGTCTGAGTTGGGAGTATGATTTGGAGTTTGGCAGGGACTAGAGAGTGCAAATTGTGACTTGGTAGTGTGACAGAGCATATGAGTATGTGTATGACTGAGCGTGAGGTTCAAAAATACAAGTCTGATGGGAAATTGGTGAGACGTGTGAGGTGTGTTGGGTGAGAGAGGTGTGTGGGTGTTTGCGGGATTGGGGAACATAGAAGGGGAATATTTTCAGCATTACAACTGATAATGATTAATAACGTTAATAATATTAAATAGGCATGCACATTAAACCAAAAAACGTAGCCAAAATAAACACTGTTCTGCCAAGCCGGAGACATCTAGGACTCTTCCTATTTGATATAAAAGATAATATATTGACACTCTGGGTCTCTTGTAGCCTTGCACACAGCCTCTTTCCTGCAATGTACCAATCTTGCACCCTCCAGTCAATAAAAATTGTGCTGCAAAAATGCCACCATATATAAAGGTTTGTGCCGCAAAATTTGCCATTTCATGCTGCAAAATTTGCCTTTTCATGCCGCAAAATCCTGGAGGATCTGAATATTTTATGTTATGCAACCATATACAATACAAAGCGATGTGGAAAGAGGTCTCATAATTTAGAGAGTAGGTCCAAAAATCAGTGGTCTTTATCGTACCTGAATAATTGACAAACTGCTCTAGATTATATATATTCAGTAAAAAACTTTGTAAAAGGGACGTTATGGTTGAGTTGCGATACTAAAAACCTATGAAATTCAGTGAAAAAAACTTGGTTACAGAGACATTATGGTTCCAAGTAAAACCGAAAAACCCCTGAAATTCGCCAGTTATGGTAAGCTAAGCTACCATAACTCGTGCCACCACGGTGCACTGCTAAGACTAACACCCAGGACATCAAAGATGACATCACAAATTTACTTTACCAAAGTTTTTTACTGAATATAGTGTGAATTTCATAGGTGTTTACTAGGATTCCCTTACTTTATATACATGTAACATAGAATATATTGAACACCCTGTTAGTGATTTTGATGTCCGCGGACTGTGCGTATGACCGCGGACGGACGCAGACAACATCAACACTAGCTAAAAACTCAGGGGGTATCTTAGATTGTTGTATCGTGCCATATAAACACTGAGAAAAGTTCAAAAAGCATCACATGGACACATTATATGTAATAATAAATAAGAAGTGGAACCTATATATGTAAGACATCAACCGTCCATTTAAATAGCAGATGTACTAGAATGAAATATACCAAAACAAAAAAGATATGCCTCCAACATAATTACCTCACAGAAACTGCACAGCAAGAAACAACAGTAGACCTACACAACAGTAGCAACAAAAATTACCAGAAACTAGTAAGTAAACTTCATTTTTCTTATACATTTCTAAACTTTCTGGATTAGGTACACTAAAAGCAATATATTGTTTTTTACACAGAAATGTCCAGTAATTTGGAATGGCTTGATGAACATTTCCCATGTGATGACATGAGTGAAGACAGTGATACTAATGGTAGACACTTCTCTATATAAGCCAATTAATAACCATTACTTTATGTGTACTTAACACATTTTCTTTTAACAGACCAAACAAACAGTGAAAATAATATAACAAAAGAGATATTAGAAAATGCTTTGCAGCGAATGGAACAAAAAATGGATATGCTATTTGAAAGTTTCACTCTTTTAAAACATTTTTTGGAGGACCACATAAAAGAAAACATTAAATATCATTGTCCCACATGTACCTGTTCCCCCTATCCATGTCCCAGTCAACTATCCCCAAACCCTCACCACAAAGAAAAACGTTATGATGAGACTTCCATCCCTTCATCCCCTCCCATCCATTGTCTCCAAGCCCCTAATTCCCCTGTATTTGTGTCAGTTTCTGCTTCCCGCTCTCTTTCATAAATGTTATATTTATATATAGTAATACAATATTATGTGTGTTGTTACTTCATCCATTTCTGTCTTATTTATAAAAAAAAGGCAGTTAAGGTGTCCTCGGACAGCGCGGGTGTCTGGAATGTCTGCAATTAACCAAAATGGGGGTGTCCTAAGAACACTATACCTGTCCGTGCTGTCCGCAATCAAAATGGAACTGTTCTTAGAACGCACCTGGTGTCACAGATGTCTGCTATTAACCAAAATGGAGGTGTCCTAGGACACCATACCTGTCCATACTGTCCGCAATCAAGATGAAACTGTTCTTAGAACACACCCGGTGTCTGGGATGTCCGTAGTTAACCAAAATGGAGATGTCCTTAGAACACTATGCCTGCCCGTACTGTCCGCAATCAAGATGGATCTGTTCTTAGAGCACACTCGATGTCTGGGATGTCCGCAATTAACTAAAATGGAGGTGCCCTAAGAACACTATACCTGTACGTACTATCGGCCATCAAAAAGGAACTGTTCTTAGAGCACACCCGGTGTCCGGGATGTCTGCAATTAGCTAAAATTGAGGTGTCCTAAGAACAGTATACCTGTCCGTACTGTCCACAATCAAAATGGAACTGCTCTTAGAACACACTCGATGTCCGGGATGTCCGCAATTAACTAAAATGGAGGTGTCCTAAGAACACTATACCTGTCCTTACTGTCCACAATCAAAATGGAACTATTCTTAGAACACACTCCATGTCTGAGATGTCCGCAGTTAACCAAAATGGAGGTGCCCTAAGAACACTATACCTGTCCATACTGTCTGCAATCAAAATGGGACTGTTCTTAGAACACACCCGGTGTCCGGGATGTACTCAATTAACTAAAATGGAGGTGTCCTAAGAGCACTATACCTGTCCATACTGTCCGCAATCAAGATGAAACTGTTCTTAGAACACACCCGGTGTCAGGATTGTCCGTAGTTAACCAAAATGGAGGTGTCCTTAGAGCAGTATGCCTGTCCGTACTGTCCACAATCAAAATTGAACTGTTCTTAGAACATACCCGGTGTCTGGGATGTCCACAATTAACCAAAATGGAGGTGTCCTAGCACACTATACCTGTCCATACTGTCCGCAATCAAGATGAAACTGTTCTCAGAACACACCGGGTGTCAGGGATGTCCACAATTAACCAAAATGGAGGTGTCCTAGGACACTATACCTGTCTGTAATGTCTGCAATCAAGATGGAACTGTCCTTAGAACACACTAGATGTCTGGGATGTCCGTAATTAACCAAAATGGAGGTGTCCTAGGGACACAATACCTGTTCGTACTGTTCGTAATTAAAATAGGAGTATCCGCACTGTCCGTAGAACATCTACGCACATGCGCACCACACCCATAGGTCCTACGAACATTGCGACTGTCCTAACTGTCCGTCGCATGTGTGTCGCACGTTTAATTAGTTTGAGGACCCGAACACAGTAGAACACCAGCAAGCATGCGCACAACCGTCCCTGCACATTTGGTGTCCTGCGGACAGCCATTCCATTTGTGAACATGTCCCTGATGTCATCATGTGACCGGACCCACGCTGAGCGTGTGATCTTATTTGCGGACACTGTCTGGGTCCCCGAACACTTTAAAAGTACTTTTCTGGACAATCCAAAGTATTTCACAGTAAAGTTTCGCCATTGCACATGTCCAAGACAATGTCCCTGGCGATCTGCATACTTTTTGGAACTTTTTGAGCCTTTTTTTGGTGTTTAATTGTTCCGCGGACAGTTCGGCTGTCCACAGAGAGCGCACCAGCACCCTATAAAAGGCCACACCCTACAATTGCTCCTCATTGTGCTTCTGGCTACCTGACAGAGCATTGCTTCTTCCTGCATTTACTGCATTGCTGCTGACTCTTGCCTGCTGTCCTGCAGATGGCGACCATGGCTGCTTCAGCTTCATCTCCACCCCCACCCTCTCCACCACCACCACCGCCCCAAGGGCCTACAGAGGGGAACAGGCATGAGGATGCAGAGGAGATGGATGAAGAAGATGAAGAGGATGAGGTAGTGGAAGTCCCTACTACCAGCATTCGCTGTGAGTCTTGGGTGTGGTGGTTGTTTACCACTCCACTCTTGATGGAGTGCCAAAAGCTTATGCGGATAAGGTCATCTGCAATCAGTGCCACATGTTGCTGAGTCGTGGAAGGCCTGGTTCGTACAGCTTTGGTACGACATCAATGAAGCGACACCTAAGGTCATTCCACGGTGGGGCTATTCACAAGGTTGTACCTTGTGATCAATGTAGTAGGTTGAGTTCCTCTAACGCATCCTCCGTTTCCGCTCCTGTCACCACAAGAGACACTCCTGTGGGACAGCGCATCCCACCAGCTGCCTCACGGGGCATTCATGATTCTGTTGACCCTTATCTTTCGAGAGTAACAATATTGTGTATGTACTGCAACGCAGTACTCTGCAGGGGGGTGAATCTTTGGAGTGCTTTCGAGACTGCGGTCAAGGAGCATGAGAAGGTCTGCCCACTATCTGAATAAGGCCCACCCTACATCTTCCTCTCTCCACCTGCCCTTTCTTATCCCTGTGGTTGGTATCCCTTCCTTATCCTCCTTTCCCCTCCTTTCCTTGTGTGTTGTGTTTGAAAAACCAAAAACAATAAAACAAAAACCAAGAAAAAAAGGCTCTTTTCAGAGCCGCCTTTCACAGTTTAAAAATAGAGTAACAAATAAATAGTGCAGGGCTCTTTGCATTATTTAGGAGTCCACGGACAGTCTCCGGACATTTACATTTTTTGGGGGGTGCCGCCCTATCAGAACCATTGCACTTTTCTATGGGAAGAAGTGGTGGCTCTGAAAAGAGCCTTTTGGTTTTTTTTTTGTGTTTCAAAAACTTCAAATGATTAACACCTACTCCAAAATATATTAATGTAATTACAAAAAAGGTTGCAATGCATTTTGTATATTTCACAGAAAAATCTGATTGCCAGCATAAGTAAGATGTACTCCATCTTTGCGAAAAATGTATGCGCTACAAAACATAATATTTTCCTTGTGAAAAGAGGACATGCCAACATCTCTTAAAAAGGCACAAACAGCCTTATTGACATTGTGCCTCGCTTTCTCCTTTTGTGGACCAAATAAAGAAGAATGCAGCAACATTTGTCTCTGCGCAATACAAGAAAAAGTGACTTGGAATTTGGAAACATGTCCATGACCTTCCCAAGTCCTTGTTTCATTGCAAATTGCAAAGAAATTCCAGACACATGTACTAAACTGCTCCCTCCACAATTAATAATAATTAAGTTTGGATGACGCTGTATCACCAAAATAGCACAGAGAGGTACCAAATCCAGCCACTTCATTCCACGCACTCCATGCCAGTGCACTTCCACATGAGGGAATCCAAGATGTGCAGTCACTCCACAGCATTCTGTATGCACCTCCAACCAATGTATCCATGAGTCTGCCAAAATCCAGATAATCTGTTTTCTCAAACACAGAGCCATAGCTATCTGTTCTTCTCTCAGGAAAAATACTTTCTGATAAACTCTCTCCTTACACAGCACACCCAGTAAAATTTCTTGACCAATCCCTTACTCTGCTCATTCTCATTTGCATGCCTCTCCATCCCAAAATCCCCATATGGAACACGCGGTGTCCACGGACAACCGCCATGTCTGCGGACATATTGAAAAATCTGAGCGTGATGAAATTAAATTTAAATCATTTACCCCATTTCCTCTTGAGGTTGGCTCTGAAAAGAGCCCTTTTTTGTATTTTCTGCAGATGTTTGACAGACACCTTTTATTTTGTATTTTTTTTGGTTTTGTTTTCTTATTTTACTCCTAAAATCTTCACATAAGCTTCTCCAAAGCAACACTTATGTTCCAAAACAGCATGGCATTTCCCATGAAAGATAAATACCATCTTCTTTAAAATAAACATCATTACTGGAATCAATGTTCTCATTATTACAAAAGAACATACCAGCTCTAAGCATGAAAGCAAACATGCCTCGGTTGATTGCACACCTAGCAAAAAACAGAACTATTGTCCCATATTGCCCTAGGTACTAAACCAGAAATAATAACTTTGACATTTGGAAGGACTTTCATTACTGCTTGAACCAAGTGTTCCAAATCTGCCAACAAAGTAGGGGCACTGACATAGCCCAAATGCAGAGCACCACAGTGCAAAACTACGACAGGGGACTGCTCATCCTGCCCATATCTTCACAAACTTGTACGATTCCTTGCACATTGAAATCAGGCACAGTGCTCCACACCACCTATACTCCTTTAACATCAAAATTGTTTGCCACATTCCTGCATGTAGCATACTGCTCCCTACCATGCACACACTTACCTCCAACCACCAACACCCTGACTTTCTCCACCTCTGCCATCTTCACTACACACAGCCTCTTTCAACACAAATCCACAACCTCAACACCTGATTGGCTAATCACTACAGTCCCATTTCCATACTGGATTTGCTGGAAAACCCTGACTGTGGCACATCCTGTCAACTGACAGCTGCAGTGTCTGCGGAGCGTGTAACTCTCAGACAGACCTTCTACCCTTTCCACTTCACTCTCTGTGCCATTCCCTCATTGGATACAGATACGAAGTCACACAGCCATCCACCAATCACATCCAAGAACTCTACATTTAACTCCATCATCATAGTTCAGCACTTCAAATGTACTGTTGATCACTCTGAGTACAAGTCTCATGTCATTGGAAAGCACCTACTACAAAAACTACTGTACAAGTCTCCAAGAGTTCTACTTGCAGCTTCATGCATATCCACATGCATGAATACAAACTACAGTATGCATATTTTCTGCACAGTACAACTCTTATAAATGCATATAAACAGGGTAACTGCCACTTAACCTGTATAACCTATAAAATGAACTTATTGCCATTTTTCCAATCTGATATAATCAACTGTCACTTCAAAACCTGTCTGCTATTGTAACGCTCACCTGGTTCCCACGGTGGCGCTGATCTAGTCTGGATTGCTGTGGCCTCTTCTAGCGTGATGCGCAGGACCCGGAACACCGATTGGACAGGACCTCCAAATCGTGCTTGCCTGGCCCGTAGGAATATCCTTCTGCAGATGAGAAAGGGGATTAACAGTCTGTAGAATAGTGTGCTAGCTCCTCCCTCTCCCCCTTCCCCCTTCATTCCTCTCTAACTTCCTCCAAACCCCGGTTTAAGCCCACCTTATGGTTTGGAAGGATGAACTCTCCATCCTGCTTCTGGTGCAGGGGCGCGTGTTCGTCCAGTTACTTCACTGGTTTTCAGAATGGCGCTGGCAAAATCCACTTGACTTTCCTGAGCGATGCGCCGTAAGTATGAAAGTTCAAAGTTCAAGTGAGGCCACCTTTATGTTGTCTTTCTAACCTGTGATCTGTCCTTTATTTCAGGTGCAGAATGAAGGCGATGCGTCGAGGGGTTAGACTGCCGAGGTGAGTAGTGATGAGGGCGATCCCTCTAAATGTCCTTATTATTCCCCAGAAATGTCTCTTGTCCTTTCCCCATAGGGGCCGGGGTACGGTACCTGCCAACGGGGCGGCGCCGACCCAAAATGTGGAAGAAAAGCCAGTAAGTATTATGGCTTTTAATCAGGCTTTCCTTCTGTGTTCCTTCTGCTCACCTTTTGTTTATTCCTCTCTCCCCTAGGTGCAGAGATATGGCGTCCGATGCTGACAGCCGCGATGGAGCCGGGATGCTGGCGAGAAGATTCCGGATGCAGGTAAGAAGTTTGAAATAGTCCTTGGTTTTCACCTTTCTCTTCCCTTCCTTCCTTCCTTGCAGGTCTTCCAGGTTCGAGGCGGGCGTGGCTGGAGTCCAGGAGCAGGAGCAGACACGGTGAGCGTTAAGCTGCAGGAAGCAGAACAACGCGAAGCATGAGCTGCTGTCTGGGCGTGGCTTAAATAGCCTCCAAAGAAGTCCCAGGTATGTATCCTTCCCCAACTAGGTATGTATCCTTCCCTGGCCACGCCCGAGTGAAAAAATAGTCCCTATGAAAAAATAGTCCCTTTCAGGTCTCAGGGAGGCCTGAAGCGTGCAGCATGGTCTGCATCAGGTAAGTGCACAAAACACCTCCCTTTATGAGCCTGGCACCTATGGCGCCAGGACTGATGTCCAACATGAGCCTGGCGCCAAAGGCACCAGGACTGAGTCCAAAGAGCCCCTATAAGGGGCCGCTGGGCTTTTACCCAAGGGCATGATGCCTGCTTCCGGGGGTGCTGGGCCTGGCCTGGTGCTCCAGGGGTAGGCATCATGACAGCTATCTAAATTCTTTTTTACACACACAACTATCTAAAAAAGTGGAATTTCATATTATGATGGGAGAAATAACAGTATAATTGTATAAAAATACTTAGTAGAGCATTATAAAATTACACACAGCCAGGATGAGTTCATGCATCTTTATACACTCACACAGATAGACACTATCATTAGAAAAGCTCCCAGCTGAAATAATACCACTGCCTCTTCATCACATCCTTCTGCTTTATTACGCACACCTTCACAAATGCATACATTCTATGCTTTTCTATACAGTTTCTGCCATTTACCCTATAAAAAAGCTAAATAAGTACATCATTATTTCTTCTATCTCCTAACATCCAATAACACAGACTTAAAAAACCAAATGAGTTTCATACGCTTAGTATTATACTCATTTGCAAAACATGTTCAACTAACAGATTCTAAGTAAAATATACAGGCTGCGCATAGTCAAACGAAACTGCATGCACACACTATGTTCAGTTATCAAAAAACACTACTACTACAAAAACATAAAAATCAACGTCTAAATTAACAACAGTGCTATAAACACACATATTCACTAACTTCTTTCTTTTACAATTGCAGTTAAGACCACTCTCCTGAAAAGCAGCAGCATCTGAAGTACAAAAAACAACCCAGAAGAAACCTACGTGTTCCATACAAAAAAGTAAGTACAATACTACCATAATGTTCTAATTGTTACTCAAACACACTGTGGGGCTACTTCATGGAATTTGTGCGCCGCAAAGTGGGGATTTGTGCGCCATTCTGCACACAAATCCCATTTGTTGTACAGGGGTGGCAGAATGGCACACAAATCCCCGTTTTTCGGCACACAACTTCCATAAATCAGCCCCTAGAATGTTAGTATTGCAGAACAAAGAACTGTTTTAATACTATACCATTAGATTTAGTATTAGTGCTTCTCCTCACCACTAGATTACTTTGTATTGTCATCTGAAACCCAGTATAGTAACACACAAATACAAGAATAGCCTTCCCAACTTCTAGTAGCTGGCCATTGCACAATCACATACCTCCACATGCATCCTTACCATCATACTCAGACACTCATGAACACACTGCATATACATTCCACAACACCCCAACCCATACCTTCTTTTTGTTCCAACAGACCCCAGAGAATGTCTACCAAAAAGCCATAGAAAGCAACGCAGAAGTAGAGCAAATCAAAATAAAAGTGTCCAAAATAAGCATCCATCTCTAGCAGAATTTGTACAAAAAGTTCAAACAAAACAGCTAATACAGTCATTAAGCGAAACAAAACAAGCTTCCAGTATAGAAACATTGCCTCCTCTTTAAAAATGTAAAACAAAACAGAAAATGATTAACAAGAATTCACCTACCACTACTACTAACACTGCTCCTATAAATCTTGATGTAGTGGCAAGTAACCACACCAAAAAACGTATTTTACAAAAAAAAGCCTGCCACAGAGTCCTTCAGAATCTTATTAAAACAGGAGAGAAATCAAGGACAGTCCTTAAAACCTACCGTAGAAAATTAATCTCAGAAGCTCTCATAGACAGTGCAATCCTTCTAAAAAGGAAGTTATTTATTTTAGTTTTAAACAGAATGAAACCACTAACAAAACTAACTACTAAACTACAAAAAAGACCTCTCAATAAACGAAATGTCAACAAAAACAACTTCTTAAATATCTGTGGAGATGAATGGAGTCACACCATGAGCACAGAACCATATTTTAATGAAGAAGCATACAGACAAAAGCAAACAAACACGATCTCCATACATAGCAGTGGACATGGGTATAAAAAACGTAATCATACTATAATGGAGCAAGAAGTGCTGCATACAAAAATATTCCCAGAAAACTCAATATCACCTCTCCATTCAACTGAACCAAAACGTGCAGTGTATAAATGGCTGTGCACGCCAATGTGTAACATTGCCAAAAACCTACATCTTCCTCTCTCCACCTGCCCTTTCTTATCCCTGTGGTTGGTATCCCTTCCTTATCCTCCTTTCCCCTCCTTTCCTTGTGTGTTGTGTTTGAAAAACCAAAAACAATAAAACAAAAACCAAGAAAAAAAGGCTCTTTTCAGAGCCGCCTTTCACAGTTTAAAAATAGAGTAACAAATAAATAGTGCAGGGCTCTTTGCATTATTTAGGAGTCCACGGACAGTCTCCGGACATTTACATTTTTTGGGGGGTGCCGCCCTATCAGAACCATTGCACTTTTCTATGGGAAGAAGTGGTGGCTCTGAAAAGAGCCTTTTGGTTTTTTTTTTGTGTTTCAAAAACTTCAAATGATTAACACCTACTCCAAAATATATTAATGTAATTACAAAAAAGGTTGCAATGCATTTTGTATATTTCACAGAAAAATCTGATTGCCAGCATAAGTAAGATGTACTCCATCTTTGCGAAAAATGTATGCGCTACAAAACATAATATTTTCCTTGTGAAAAGAGGACATGCCAACATCTCTTAAAAAGGCACAAACAGCCTTATTGACATTGTGCCTCGCTTTCTCCTTTTGTGGACCAAATAAAGAAGAATGCAGCAACATTTGTCTCTGCGCAATACAAGAAAAAGTGACTTGGAATTTGGAAACATGTCCATGACCTTCCCAAGTCCTTGTTTCATTGCAAATTGCAAAGAAATTCCAGACACATGTACTAAACTGCTCCCTCCACAATTAATAATAATTAAGTTTGGATGACGCTGTATCACCAAAATAGCACAGAGAGGTACCAAATCCAGCCACTTCATTCCACGCACTCCATGCCAGTGCACTTCCACATGAGGGAATCCAAGATGTGCAGTCACTCCACAGCATTCTGTATGCACCTCCAACCAATGTATCCATGAGTCTGCCAAAATCCAGATAATCTGTTTTCTCAAACACAGAGCCATAGCTATCTGTTCTTCTCTCAGGAAAAATACTTTCTGATAAACTCTCTCCTTACACAGCACACCCAGTAAAATTTCTTGACCAATCCCTTACTCTGCTCATTCTCATTTGCATGCCTCTCCATCCCAAAATCCCCATATGGAACACGCGGTGTCCACGGACAACCGCCATGTCTGCGGACATATTGAAAAATCTGAGCGTGATGAAATTAAATTTAAATCATTTACCCCATTTCCTCTTGAGGTTGGCTCTGAAAAGAGCCCTTTTTTGTATTTTCTGCAGATGTTTGACAGACACCTTTTATTTTGTATTTTTTTTGGTTTTGTTTTCTTATTTTACTCCTAAAATCTTCACATAAGCTTCTCCAAAGCAACACTTATGTTCCAAAACAGCATGGCATTTCCCATGAAAGATAAATACCATCTTCTTTAAAATAAACATCATTACTGGAATCAATGTTCTCATTATTACAAAAGAACATACCAGCTCTAAGCATGAAAGCAAACATGCCTCGGTTGATTGCACACCTAGCAAAAAACAGAACTATTGTCCCATATTGCCCTAGGTACTAAACCAGAAATAATAACTTTGACATTTGGAAGGACTTTCATTACTGCTTGAACCAAGTGTTCCAAATCTGCCAACAAAGTAGGGGCACTGACATAGCCCAAATGCAGAGCACCACAGTGCAAAACTACGACAGGGGACTGCTCATCCTGCCCATATCTTCACAAACTTGTACGATTCCTTGCACATTGAAATCAGGCACAGTGCTCCACACCACCTATACTCCTTTAACATCAAAATTGTTTGCCACATTCCTGCATGTAGCATACTGCTCCCTACCATGCACACACTTACCTCCAACCACCAACACCCTGACTTTCTCCACCTCTGCCATCTTCACTACACACAGCCTCTTTCAACACAAATCCACAACCTCAACACCTGATTGGCTAATCACTACAGTCCCATTTCCATACTGGATTTGCTGGAAAACCCTGACTGTGGCACATCCTGTCAACTGACAGCTGCAGTGTCTGCGGAGCGTGTAACTCTCAGACAGACCTTCTACCCTTTCCACTTCACTCTCTGTGCCATTCCCTCATTGGATACAGATACGAAGTCACACAGCCATCCACCAATCACATCCAAGAACTCTACATTTAACTCCATCATCATAGTTCAGCACTTCAAATGTACTGTTGATCACTCTGAGTACAAGTCTCATGTCATTGGAAAGCACCTACTACAAAAACTACTGTACAAGTCTCCAAGAGTTCTACTTGCAGCTTCATGCATATCCACATGCATGAATACAAACTACAGTATGCATATTTTCTGCACAGTACAACTCTTATAAATGCATATAAACAGGGTAACTGCCACTTAACCTGTATAACCTATAAAATGAACTTATTGCCATTTTTCCAATCTGATATAATCAACTGTCACTTCAAAACCTGTCTGCTATTGTAACGCTCACCTGGTTCCCACGGTGGCGCTGATCTAGTCTGGATTGCTGTGGCCTCTTCTAGCGTGATGCGCAGGACCCGGAACACCGATTGGACAGGACCTCCAAATCGTGCTTGCCTGGCCCGTAGGAATATCCTTCTGCAGATGAGAAAGGGGATTAACAGTCTGTAGAATAGTGTGCTAGCTCCTCCCTCTCCCCCTTCCCCCTTCATTCCTCTCTAACTTCCTCCAAACCCCGGTTTAAGCCCACCTTATGGTTTGGAAGGATGAACTCTCCATCCTGCTTCTGGTGCAGGGGCGCGTGTTCGTCCAGTTACTTCACTGGTTTTCAGAATGGCGCTGGCAAAATCCACTTGACTTTCCTGAGCGATGCGCCGTAAGTATGAAAGTTCAAAGTTCAAGTGAGGCCACCTTTATGTTGTCTTTCTAACCTGTGATCTGTCCTTTATTTCAGGTGCAGAATGAAGGCGATGCGTCGAGGGGTTAGACTGCCGAGGTGAGTAGTGATGAGGGCGATCCCTCTAAATGTCCTTATTATTCCCCAGAAATGTCTCTTGTCCTTTCCCCATAGGGGCCGGGGTACGGTACCTGCCAACGGGGGGGCGCCGACCCAAAATGTGGAAGAAAAGCCAGTAAGTATTATGGCTTTTAATCAGGCTTTCCTTCTGTGTTCCTTCTGCTCACCTTTTGTTTATTCCTCTCTCCCCTAGGTGCAGAGATATGGCGTCCGATGCTGACAGCCGCGATGGAGCCGGGATGCTGGCGAGAAGATTCCGGATGCAGGTAAGAAGTTTGAAATAGTCCTTGGTTTTCACCTTTCTCTTCCCTTCCTTCCTTCCTTGCAGGTCTTCCAGGTTCGAGGCGGGCGTGGCTGGAGTCCAGGAGCAGGAGCAGACACGGTGAGCGTTAAGCTGCAGGAAGCAGAACAACACGAAGCATGAGCTGCTGTCTGGGCGTGGCTTAAATAGCCTCCAAAGAAGTCCCAGGTATGTATCCTTCCCCAACTAGGTATGTATCCTTCCCTGGCCACGCCCGAGTGAAAAAATAGTCCCTATGAAAAAATAGTCCCTGTCTCAGGGAGGCCTGAAGCGTGCAGCATGGTCTGCATCAGGTAAGTGCACAAAACACCTCCCTTTATGAGCCTGGCACCTATGGCGCCAGGACTGATGTCCAACATGAGCCTGGCGCCAAAGGCACCAGGACTGAGTCCAAAGAGCCCCTATAAGGGGCCGCTGGGCTTTTACCCAAGGGCATGATGCCTGCTTCCGGGGGTGCTGGGCCTGGCCTGGTGCTCCAGGGGTAGGCATCATGACAGCTATCTAAATTCTTTTTTACACACACAACTATCTAAAAAAGTGGAATTTCATATTATGATGGGAGAAATAACAGTATAATTGTATAAAAATACTTAGTAGAGCATTATAAAATTACACACAGCCAGGATGAGTTCATGCATCTTTATACACTCACACAGATAGACACTATCATTAGAAAAGCTCCCAGCTGAAATAATACCACTGCCTCTTCATCACATCCTTCTGCTTTATTACGCACACCTTCACAAATGCATACATTCTATGCTTTTCTATACAGTTTCTGCCATTTACCCTATAAAAAAGCTAAATAAGTACATCATTATTTCTTCTATCTCCTAACATCCAATAACACAGACTTAAAAAACCAAATGAGTTTCATACGCTTAGTATTATACTCATTTGCAAAACATGTTCAACTAACAGATTCTAAGTAAAATATACAGGCTGCGCATAGTCAAAAGAAACTGCATGCACACACTATGTTGAGTTATCAAAAAACACTACTACTACAAAAACATAAAAATCAACGTCTAAATTAACAACAGTGCTATAAACACACATATTCACTAACTTCTTTCTTTTACAATTGCAGTTAAGACCACTCTCCTGAAAAGCAGCAGCATCTGAAGTACAAAAAACAACCCAGAAGAAACCTACGTGTTCCATACAAAAAAGTAAGTACAATACTACCATAATGTTCTAATTGTTACTCAAACACACTGTGGGGCTACTTCATGGAATTTGTGCGCCGCAAAGTGGGGATTTGTGCGCCATTCTGCACACAAATCCCATTTGTTGTACAGGGGTGGCAGAATGGCACACAAATCCCCGTTTTTCGGCACACAACTTCCATAAATCAGCCCCTAGAATGTTAGTATTGCAGAACAAAGAACTGTTTTAATACTATACCATTAGATTTAGTATTAGTGCTTCTCCTCACCACTAGATTACTTTGTATTGTCATCTGAAACCCAGTATAGTAACACACAAATACAAGAATAGCCTTCCCAACTTCTAGTAGCTGGCCATTGCACAATCACATACCTCCACATGCATCCTTACCATCATACTCAGACACTCATGAACACACTGCATATACATTCCACAACACCCCAACCCATACCTTCTTTTTGTTCCAACAGACCCCAGAGAATGTCTACCAAAAAGCCATAGAAAGCAACGCAGAAGTAGAGCAAATCAAAATAAAAGTGTCCAAAATAAGCATCCATCTCTAGCAGAATTTGTACAAAAAGTTCAAACAAAACAGCTAATACAGTCATTAAGCGAAACAAAACAAGCTTCCAGTATAGAAACATTGCCTCCTCTTTAAAAATGTAAAACAAAACAGAAAATGATTAACAAGAATTCACGTACCACTACTACTAACACTGCTCCTATAAATCTTGATGTAGTGGCAAGTAACCACACCAAAAAACGTATTTTACAAAAAAAAGCCTGCCACAGAGTCCTTCAGAATCTTATTAAAACAGGAGAGAAATCAAGGACAGTCCTTAAAACCTACCGTAGAAAATTAATCTCAGAAGCTCTCATAGACAGTGCAATCCTTCTAAAAAGGAAGTTATTTATTTTAGTTTTAAACAGAATGAAACCACTAACAAAACTAACTACTAAACTACAAAAAAGACCTCTCAATAAACGAAATGTCAACAAAAACAACTTCTTAAATATCTGTGGAGATGAATGGAGTCACACCATGAGCACAGAACCATATTTTAATGAAGAAGCATACAGACAAAAGCAAACAAACACGATCTCCATACATAGCAGTGGACATGGGTATAAAAAACGTAATCATACTATAATGGAGCAAGAAGTGCTGCATACAAAAATATTCCCAGAAAACTCAATATCACCTCTCCATTCAACTGAACCAAAACGTGCAGTGTATAAATGGCTGTGCACGCCAATGTGTAACATTGCCAAAAAATCTTTCAAATCTTTACGCCAGTTCCTCAATCAGTATTTGAACGGCAATGACAAATTCAAAATGAAACTACTACAAAATATGGATACCTGTCCAGTGCGGAATTACACAGGACTATAAGGCATTCATTAGCTTGCATTTCAGGACCTATTTGCAAAAGCACCTTCCATCATATCAAAATGATATAAACACATCATTCAACTATAAGAAATCTAGTCCATAACCTGTACTATGCTAAATGTCCTGCTTTAGCACTACCCAATTTAAATAACAATTTTCTACATGTTACAGCCAAAGACCTACTCGAAGAAATAGAGCATATCCAGAGAAAATATTTTGACGTGAAAGCCACTTACAAAATGCAATAGCTTTACAACAGACTAGCAAAATGTGTACAGATTGCAAACTTCTACTACACACATACAAAAAAGAAATACTAAAATTTAAAAGTACATCCGCTGAAGTACCAAACCATGTGTGCTTGTGTTGCCGCAATTTTTTAAAATAAAAGTAGCACAAAAACTGCAGACATAACATACAAAATAGAAAACAATGAAGATTCCAAATGGTTTGAATTAGCTCTCTACCTTATAGCAGAAAACAAATACGAAATAACTGACCCCTTAATACTTTGCAGTTACTGCTCTGCAAAACTTGACAACAACCAATCTCCTTTACGTGCTCTCACAAATAACCTGGAATTATTCCCACTATGAAAACCCCTGCAACAACTCAATTTATATGAGAGCATCATAATTTAAACAGTGTACCCATTTCAAGCAATAATACGCCTTCAACCAAAAACAGCAAAAATACCTCCCTCTGAATTAATGAAAGGCATTCGTAGCAAAGTAGTGTATTTACCATTAGATCTGAAAGAAAATGTACACACTCTGAGAGTGCAACTTCCAATAGATCAATCTTTAATTGTCTTATTAAATGGTGTACCTAAAAAAGACAAACAACTCGTGAACTTAAATAAAGTTAGACAAGCCTTGCAATATCTAAAAGACAATAATGAATACTAAAAAGAAATTAATATTGCAGAAAACCTGAGGGAAACCACTGAAATAATTCAAGAGTCACCAGAAACTGGTTAATTTCAACTTCTAGATCCTGCTACAGTATCCAATATTTTAGACCATTATACAATTCATCCACTACACTCCATAGATGATGCACTGGAAACGTACCAAAAGCAACAAAACAAAGGATCACCAATCAGCATATGTGAAAAAAGTATAGAAGCACGTGCATTTCCTCTACTCTTTCCTACTGCGAAAGGAGGAAGGTATGATGATAGACCCACTCAGATAACAGCATCAGAATATTGCTCTTTACAAATGTATTCTGAAGATCCCAGATTTAGACAAAATGTGGAATACATATTCCACCTACTGTTTGAAAGTGAACTAGCAACTCTATGCTACAGAGTTGCACACACATTGAAATCAGCTATCCTTTTTTAAAATATGTCAGCTACAGAATTACTACAAAAAGTACAAGAAAAGGATGAGGTTCTACAATCAAGCATTGCAAATCTGTTAGCAAACATGCGTGGTACAAAAGAATACTGTTTCCGACATCACTGAGATGTACGTTGTATGAAAAGAAACCTTGTCCCACCCATTTGATTTGTTACATTAAGTTGTGCAGAATATGCATGGGAAGAGTTACATGATTTCCTATGCATAGCAAACAAAAACAAAACAAAATTGATATACTAACACCTGGAGAACTCTGCTCTCTAGATCCTGTTAATGTTTCAAGATATTTCCATCAACGCTTCATTGCTATGCTACACTTTATTTGTAATAAAACTGTTCCTCCCCTCAGAGAAGTGGAACACTTATTTTGGAGAAAAGAATACCAAGCCAGAGGAGGACCACACATCCACATGCTTTTATGGATTAAAGATGCTCCTAAATTTGGGCAAGACAGTGATGCCACTTTTTTACAGTTTATCAAAAAATATGTCACTTGTGAAATTCTTTCACAAACAACAAATAGTGACCTTCATGCACAAATTTCGCAATTTCAGAGACATACATGTGGGAAATATTGTCATCGCAAATATAAAAACAAAGGGCAATACTACACCAAATGCCGCTTTGTTTTCCCTAGACCAGTTACAGCAACAGGTCAAGTAAACAACTTAATGTCTTCAGTTAGACATAGTGTCAAAGGTAAATCACCTAAGAACACATATTACATAAAAAGAAGATAAGAAGCTAAATATATCAATGATTACAATGCAATAATTGCCTTCTTATGGAATGCAAACATAAATGTGCAGTACATTTCAGACAATTCCACTGCAGTTGCACGATATGTTACAGCCTACATAACCAAAGCAGAAAAAACAGAGCTTCAAGACCTCTGGGATGACCTATCATCTGACAAAACACTGTCACAGAAATTGTACAGCTTAGGCATAAATCTGTTCTCACATAGAGAATGTGACTGCTATGAAGTTGCAGACCATTTATCCAGTACTGCTTTGCATGGAAAATCTGAAAATATAGTGTGGCTAAGTCTTGGTCCTGCTCAATCTAGAAAAAGAGTTCTCAAATCATATGAGGACATAGAAACAATAGGCAAAAATGATCCCAACAGCCAATACATTTTGAAAAACAATTTACTAGACACATACTACCCAAACAGGAGTACCACTTTGGAAACCATGTGTTTATACCATATAGCCCAAAACTTCACATATAAAAATATTATAAAACCAGATGAAAACAAAGGTAGATACAGAGTGACAAATTGTGAAGGCAGCTTAGTGAAACTTACCAAATGAAGCTTAATTAATCATATCAAATTGTCATTAAAAACTCCTCAACATAAAGAACTATATTACATGTACCTGCTACAACTTTTTAAACCATGGAGAAAAGAAGAAGAGTTATTAGATATCTTTGACTCTTATAAAGACGCTTCCAAAGCAAATGAAAGCACTATAACAGATATAAACTTTACACAGTACAAAACAATGTTGCACAATGAACAGCAACACGAAGAAGAACTCTAGGCCCAACTATATGAGGACACTCCTGAGAGTAGTCAACCTTCTATAACAGGAAGCCAAGAACCACTGGGACAACCACTAATAACAAATGAGGCACAATTAGCTACGACAGAAGTAGAAAACACCATGTGTCAATATGAAGAAAATACAGAAGACTTCACTCTACTGAAATCAAAACTGAACAATGAGCAGCGTAGCATTTTCCAAGAAGTAACAAAACAGATTGAACATGGTGTACAACATGAAAATAAAAACGGTACCTGCCGAAACTACAAACCTATACTGCTATACGTCAGTGGTTCAGCTGGTTCAAGAAAAAACTTTCTTGATCAAAATCATCAGCAAGTTCCTTCAACAATTGACAAACATCGCAGTGTCACTTTACACTGATTACTACTCCTTCCAGTAGAATACCAAAACAAATTAGATTATTACAAACTTTCTACAGAAGCTGCAATGGAACTACGCAGAGTTTTGAAACAAATGAAAATTCTACTAATAGATGTAGTGAGCATGGTCTCCAAACTAATGTTGGCTTTGATTCACCTCAGATTACAAGAGGTACTCAAACCAGACTATGAAGAGCTCTTTAGAGGAAAACACATTATTGTTTTCAGAGATCTTCTTCAATTGACACCAGTGAAAGGTGAACCTATTTTTAAAACCTTAGGGCACAAACGCAGCCATAAAACTGTTGGCATCATGTCAACCTTTGGCAACATTTCCAATACAGAGAATTAACAGAAAACATGCGCCAGTCTGCAGATGTCACATATGCCAACATTTTACAAAGTATTAGAGTTGGTGTACCATCTCAAGAAGCACAATAATTATTAAAAACCTGGCACATACATGCACTGTCTGGCCATAACTCATGTGCTTCTGATGTCATGGAAAAATTTGCACACAAAAATGTCAATTGTATGTCCTTGATGCCAACTCTTACAAACTGTTCCAAATTCAATGAAACAATGTTGAAAAAGGAAATGCAACCAATAATTGAAATCTGCTCCACAGACAAACTGGATGTACATGGTATGACATTACCCATGTGTCAACAAGCCACAACAAGACTAATTACCTTAGAAAACTCTATTCTATCTCCAACACAGCTGGTTTGGAAAAAAATATTAAAATTATCTTTAAACTGTAGAGTAATCCTTAAACGTAACCTTGACGTGGAGCAAGGACTAGTTAATGGAGCACTTGGTACAGTAGTTGGCTTTCAAACATACCCACGTGACAACAACATTCAGTTTGTCAATATTCTCTCTGACAAACTATGAGAAGTTAAAAGGATAGGACGCTCAACAGCCCGATTCCTTCTTTTCAAAGACATGTATGTACGCAGTGAACAATTTTCTCTAACTCCAGCATACGCAGTCACCATTCACAAATCACAAGGTCTTACCCTATATAAAGTATTGATAGATATTGGGAATACAGTCTTTAAAGAAGGTATGAGCTACGTAGCACTATCACGCTTACGTACACTTGACAGACTATTTCTAATCAACTTTGATGCAAGTAAAGTAAATGCTGATATTCCTTGCCTTCTAGAATACAATAGATTATGTTCACTGCACACACCTCATCTAAAAACCTATCCTGTTCCACAAAAAGCAAAACGTTGCAAAAGAAAACTACTTCAAACAGAAATGCAACAGGATCTCACTGCAAATCCTTCAAAGAGTGTAAAAGAAGCTAATACTTCATCAATTACTACAACCAAAGAAGAATCTTCTGCTCAAAGTAACTCAAGTACTTCTTCATAGAAGCAACACACACTCCGAAAAATTGACTTGGACACAGAACTATCAGGTCCATTAAAATGTTCAAATATAACTGGTATACATTGCTATGGAAATGTAGCAATAAATATTCAATTCCAATTACCACCAATTATTGACAACGTTTACTTACACAATACAGACCAATTGTGTTTGCAAATGTTAGTCCTTCATAGGAATGCAACCGACAATCCTGACAACACCTACAGTGTTCATGGAATAAGACAAGAATTGGACATCTGCCTAGTTGGTGTATAAGATGCATAGTGAGGGGCTTCATGTGGACATTATAGTGAGTAGGGGAGATTCAGGAACCTTGAGGTACTCCCCAGAAGATGGGAGTAGGCATGGCAGAGGCTTCACCCATGAAGACTCTAGAGGTACGGTCGGCCAGGAAGGAGGTGACCCAGCTAGTGGCTCCAGGGGAGAAGTGCACCTTAAGTGGCGAAATGCTGGGAGAGGGTAGGGTGGTCAACAAGGTTGAAGGCAGCAGATAGGTCTAGGAGCAGAAGGAGGGCAAGGTTACGCAAGTCTGTGCTGTTATCTAGCTGATTACTGAGTTTGAGACAGGCTGTTTCGGTGCTATATCCTGGGTGGAAGCCAGATTGTCGGGAGTGAGGATGTGCTAGATATTGTTGAATTTGAACATAGTCAACTCAATCAATGATTTTGAGGAGGAAGGGGACAGTGGTGATTGGGCGGCAGCTGGAGGGATTAGAGGGGTCAAGAGAAGGTGTCTTGAAAAGTGGTGTGATCCAGGCTTCTTTAAGGACAGCTGGGATGGAGCAGGAGCACAAGGAGGTATTGATGATGGTGGTGATGAGAAGCAGTAAGGTGTCAGCACACTCTTTAATAAGGGGTGCTGGACAGATATTGCCTTTGCAGCAAGAGGGTATAAGGCTGTTGTGGGGTGGAATTTGAAGGTTGTGATGAGGAGCGGGGCAGTAGAGGAGTTTGTGTATGAGGGTTGAGAGGGGCGCTGATGCTTTCTTGTTTAGATTTCATTTTGTTTTGTAGTAGGAGGATGTTGCTCATGAGGGCATCTTGTATTTCTCTGCACCAAGCGTCATTGCTGATAATGGTGTCAGACAGGGTTGTAGGTGTTTTTTATTTCTGTAGGATGGTGAAGAGTTCACAGGAGTTTGAGCTGGCGGCAGTAATCCCTTTTTTGTAGATGGTGGTTTTGGCTGACTGAATGCCTAGTTGTATTCTCTGGCAATGGCAGGGAAGCAAGTTTTGTTGGAAGTGGAAGGGGATTTGTGCCCTTCATCTTCGATAGCTTGCTTGTTTATGCAGATCGCTTGAAGGGAAAGGTGTACCAGGAATTGGGGTTCTGAGAAATTTCGGCTATATTGCTTGAGGGGGGCAGGGTGTTGATGGCGGTGGATAAAAGAGAGTTGTATTGATTCACTAGGCATTGATAATGGAGTTGGGGGGCGGAAGAATGAGTAGGGGGCTGAGTAGGGGTTTCAATAGCTTGTGAGGTTGCGGACACAACCTGAGGTGGTAGTGGGGCGGGGAGTGGGAAGCTGTGTGAGGAGTGAGCTGGTAGGGATGGAAAAGATGATGTTGTGATGATCCGTCCATGGGCAGGGTATATTTGAAAGAATTGTGGTGTTGCAATTGTGATTGAGAAGCCAGCCAAGGGTGTGTCCTTGGTTGTGCGTGGGGAGGAGAGTTTGTTGGGTGCAACCCAGGGCAGAGGTAGCATGGGCAAGAGACAAGGCATCTTTATCGGCAGGGTTGTTGCATCCTATGGTGAGGTTGCCCAAGACGATGAGTTTGGATGTGGGTTTCAGGGTGGCAGAGAGGAGTTGTGTGAAGTCATCTTCCAAGGTGATAGTGGGCCCTTGTGGGCAATGTTCCCTCTAAGCTTTGCACATGTGCGCTTGCCCAACTTCCTTCTGGGTGCCGCTCAGAAGAATTTCAGCAGCGCACACAGACAATTCTCACCTATTCAAAAAGATGTAATAATGCACAAGGCACAGCAGGTACCTAATATTTGCTTCCTCTCAAAATGAAATTAAATTATATCAACTAGTATTGATATACTGGTCTAGCTTATTTACGTTGCACTACTATGCAAGCTTGAACTTAAAAGCCCCCAAACGCTAAACGTAGAATACATCCACAATAGGTTAGTAACTAGTATGAATACGTTACTGCATGAACAGAAGATATCATTAAGAGATGTCTGCACACATTAACCAAATTATCTTCCCTCCCTACCCATGACTCCTATACTTGACTCTACCATACTTATACCATATGACTCGAACTTCCGTCCCAGGCCTCATTCAGATATATTACCAGACAACCTTGACTCTACCTACCATGGCTATACCTGACTTGTACCTACATCCACTTGTTTTATGTTTCTAATATGAATGACGCTTAAGCACAAGAATTTCTGTTACTCATGGCGCCTTAGCAAAAGCATCACCCAGACTATGTAGCCCAACTATCAGCTCAAATATCAGATACTGAGTGCAAGTAACCAGGCTACTGGAATGTGTAACCTCATCCCATGATTCCTATTCTTTGTACATATGTCACACAAGCACTTTGAAGCGGCCCCCTTGCAAGTTAATGCATTCTAAAACTCAAATATTAATTTGCCCTCTAATGATTTTTTGTAGGCAAATGCCATGTTGACTTTATAAGCGGAGAGCTTGCAATATCATTTACCTGGCCTGCAAGTGATAATGGGTCTGGACTATGCCTGCCATTATTCGCATATAACATTAGGGCAACAGATATACATATTACTAGAACGTTTTTCACACAATCTGTCACCTTTCCAAGTTTTCAAAATTCCATGGGGCATAGACCTTAACAAATTATATGCTTACTCGCTGCTATGCAAAAACAGTTTCACTGAGCATTTTTACAATCCTACCCAACAAATTAAAGCTGGGGTATGTTGCCAACAAACCTGTGTACGCGCCATAGTAATTGTGCACTTACAAATACATGGCATTTTCTTAAACTGCAATGATATCATGGTGAGGTTTTAAATAGGTTCTGCATTACAAAATATGCAAATGTCCTACTGACAGGGTAATTCATAGAATTTCGCAGAAAAGTGTCGCAAGCGGCTGGCGCAGAGTGTCCGCGTGCGATTGTCTGCGCCAGGCACGTGCGCTAAAACCGATTTCCGCGCACAGCGTATTCATGGATTTTAGGCTCCCAAACCAGCCGTGGCACAGAGTATCGCAGCGACCCTGCAGCAGCGCCAGTAACGCCCCCAAGAACGCCCTTGCGCAAGGAAAAGCCATCAAAATCGCGAAATCATCGCAAAGGGCTGCGCTAACCCTGGACCAGTCTACAGGGCTGCCAAACAAGGAACGCAAAGCGGGTAACGTGCTTATCAGGGGTATGCGTGAAGTTATACACGCGATTAGCCAGGGTACGTGTATTACAGGGGTACACGGGAAGTTCTACACGCGATTCGGCTGGGTACGTGTATTACAGGGGTGCGCGGGAATTCTCACATGCGATTTGGCCAGGTACGTGTATTACAGGGGTGCGCGGGAATTTTCACACGCGATTTGGCTTGGTACGTGTATTACAGGGGAGCGTGGGAAGTTCTACACGCGATTGGCCAGGGTACGTGTATTACAGGGGTACGTGGGAATTATCACACGCGATTTGGCTGGGTACGTGTATTACAGGGGTACACGGGAAGTTCTACACGCGATTCGGCTGGGTACGTGTATTACAGGGGTGCGCGGGAATTCCCACATGCGATTTGGCCAGGTACGTGTATTACAGGGGTGTGCGGGAATTATCACACGCAATTAGGCTGGGTGGGTCCTCGCAGGTGTTCCCTGTACACCCTCCACGGCCCCTGCAGGCCGCCCACAAAACAGGGGACTACCCTGCACACCTGCTCATGTCCCCCTGCACCCCCACCCCCCAGCAGTGCAGGGGCAGCCTCCACCAGGCCCCCACCCATGTCTCCCAACACCCCCACCCCCCAGCAGTGCAGGGGCAGCCTCCACCAGGCCCCCACTCATGTCTCCCACCACCCCCACCCCCCAGCATCCAGGGGCACCCTCCACCAGGCCCCCACCCATGTCTCCCACCACCCCCACCCACCAGCATCCAGGGGCACCCTCCACCAGGCTCCCATCCATGTCTCCCACCACCCCCACCCCCCAGCCACCAGGGGCACCCTCCACCAGGCCCCCACTCATGTCTCCCACCACCCCCACCCCCCAGCATCCAGGGGCACCCTCCACCAGGCCCCCACCCATGTCTCCCACCACCCCCAGCCACCAGGGGCACCCTCCACCAGGCCCCCACTCATGTCTCCCACCACCCCCACCCCCCAGCAGTGCAGGGGCAGCCTCCACCAGGACCCCACTCATGTCCCCTATCACCCCCACCCCCCCGCCACCAGGGGCACCCTCCACCAGGCCCCCATCCATGTCTCCCACCACCCCCACCCCCCAGCAGTGCAGGGGCACCCTCCACCAGGCCCCCACTCATGTCCCCTATCACCCCCACCCCCCCGCCACCAGGGGCACCCTCCACCAGGCCCCCATCCATGTCTCCCACCACCCCCACCCCCCAGCAGTGCAGGGGCACCCTCCACCAGGCCCCCACTCATGTCCCCTATCACCCCCACCTCCCCGCCACCAGGGGCACCCTTCACAAGGCCCCCATCCATGTCTCCCACCACCCCCACCCCCCAGCCACCAGGGGCACCCTCCACCAGGCCCCCATCCATGTCTCCCACCACCCCCACCCCCCAGCAGTGCAGGGGCACCCTCCACCAGGCCCCCACCCATGTCCCCTATCACCCTCACCCCCCAGCAGTGCAGGGGCACCCTCCACCAGGCCCCCACTCATGTCCCCTATCACCCCCACCCCCCAGCCACCAGGGGCACCCTCCACCAGGCCCCCACTCATGTCTCCCACCACCACCACCCCCCAGCATCCAGGGGCACCCTCCACCAGGCCCCCACCCATGTCTCCCACCACCCCCACCCCCAGCCACCAGGGGCACCCTCCACCAGGCCCCCACCCATGTCTCCCACCACCACCACCCCCCAGCAGTGCAGGGGCAGCCTCCACCACGCCCCCACTCATGTCCCCTATCACCCCCACCCCCCTGCCACCAGGGGCACCCTCGACCAGGCCCCCATCCATGTCTCCCACCACCCCCACCCCCCAGCAGTGCAGGGGCACCCTCCACCAGGCCCCCACTCATGTCCCCTATCACCCCCACCCCCCCGCCACCAGGGGCACCCTCCACCAGGCACCCACTCATGTCTCCCACCACCCCCACCCCCCAGCATCCAGGGGCACCCTCCACCAGGCCCCCACCCATGTCTCCCACCACCCCCACCCCCCAGCCACCAGGTGCACCCTCCACCAGGCCCCCACTCATGTCTCCCACCACCCCCACCCCCAGCAGTGCAGGGGCAGCCTCCACCAGGCCCCCACTCATGTCCCCTATCACCCCCACCCCCCCGCCACCAGGGGCACCCTCCACCAGGCCCCCATCCATGTCTCCCACCACCCCCAGCCCCCAGCAGTGCAGGGGCACCCTCCACCAGGCCCCCACTCATGTCCCCTATCACCCCCACCCCCCCGCCACCAGGGGCACCCTTCACAAGGCCCCCATCCATGTCTCCCACCACCCCCACCCCCCAGCCACCAGGGGCACCCTCCACCAGGCCCCCATCCATGTCTCCCACCACCCCCACCCCCCAGCAGTGCAGGGGCACCCTCCACCAGGCCCCCACCCATGTCCCCTATCACCCCCACCCCCCAGCAGTGCAGGGGCACCCTCCACCAGGCCCCCACTCATGTCCCCTATCACCCCCACCCCCCAGCCACCAGGGGCACCCTCCACCAGGCCCCCACTCATGTCTCCCACCACCACCACCCCCCAGCATCCAGGGGCACCCTCCACCAGGCCCCCACCCATGTCTCCCACCACCCCCACCCCCCAGCCACCAGGGGCACCCTCCACCAGGCCCCCACTCATGTCTCCCACCACCCCCACCCCCCAGCAGTGCAGGGGCAGCCTCCACCACGCCCCCACTCATGTCCCCTATCACCCCCACCCCTCCGCCACCAGGGGCACCCTCCACCAGGCCCCCATCCATGTCTCCCACCACCCCCACCCCCCAGCAGTGCAGGGGCACCCTCCACCAGGCCCCCACTCACGTCCCCTATCACCCCCACCCCCCGCCACCAGGGACACCCTCCACCAGGCCCCCATCCATGTCTCCCACCACCCCCACCCCCCAGCATCCAGGGGCACCCTCCACCAGGCCCCCACCCATGTCTACCACCCCCCCACCCCCCAGCCACCAGGGGCACCCTCCACCAGGCCCCCACTCATGTCTCCCACCACCCCCACCCCCCAGCAGTGCAGGGGCAGCCTCCACCAGGCCCCCACTCATGTCTCCCACCACCCCCACCCCCCAGCCACCAGGGGCACCCTCCACCAGGCCCCCACCCATGTCTCCCACCACCCCACCCCCCAGCAGTGCAGGGGCAGCCTCCACCAGGCCCCCACCCATGTCTCCTACCACCCCCACCCCCCAGCGCTGTGGGGCACCTGCCAGCAGGCCCCCACCCATGTCCAACCCATGTCTCCCACCACCCCCACCCCCCAGCCACCAGGGGCATCCTCCACCAGGACACCAACTTCCCTGGCACTGAAGCTGGTGCCCCTCTGCCTCCTTGGCCGGGGGTTGCCACTGGTGCTAGATGTTGTAGTGCCCGACATGGCAACCCCAGAGGCAGGAGTGGGTGGGCAACTGGGTCCTGGGGCTGGGCTGTGGGGCGACGGAAAAGCAGTCGGGAGCCTTTGGTTCCAGCAGGGGTGGTCACAGCAACAGCACCCCTGGCTGATGTGCAGGCAGCAAATGGCAGGGCATGTGGGCAGCAGGCAGTCAGGCAGCAGCAGATGGCAGGTGGGAGCGTGCTCAGGGCTCTGGGGGGCAGTAATTTGGCCTCCTGGGCAGGAGCGTGGTCTTTCGTGTGTGAACGCGTGGACAGCTTGATACGTAGTGAGTGATTTTGCACGTGAAAATCCCACACGTCTGCGTGTAAATCGATGAAAGGCCCTTAGCGCGTAAACGCGTATGCGCGTCTATGAAGTCACGTGCACGCGTAGCAAAAAGTTGCGTGACACGTCCGAGTGTCAAAGCGTGTTATTGGTGGAAATAGCCCTACACGCAGAAGTGTCAAAGCGTGTAATTGGTGCAAATGGACCTACACGCAGAAGTGTCAAAGCGTGTAATTGGTGCAAATGGACATACACGCAGAAGTGACAAAGCGTGTAATTGGTGCAAATGGACCTACACGCAGAAGTGACAAAGCGTGTAATTGGTGGGAATGGGCCTAGCACGTACACGCCGCGTAAGTGATGCTGTACGTGTGGGCCTGCATATAAGGTACGTGTAGAACACCAATTCCTTGTACTGCTTTTCGTGGAGAGCGAGTGGGTGAATTCTGTACTTCTTGTCGTTTCACACGCGATTTACTTCACGGCGTTTCAAGTTCGTACTCCCTGTTACCTCTGACAGCTTTTTCTATTTTTTCTCTTGTACTGGTTTACCTGGGCCTGTTCCCTCAAACAGTGTTCCCTTCTACTGTTGTCCTGTCTCCTCAGACAGCGTACATATCTTCTTTTGGCGGGGGTGTTGCCAACCAAACGCGCTCATTTTTCACGCTCTTTTACCTGGCAGACGGTGAGTCACGCACGTATCTAACATCTGTGCTTGCCCCGTGTGTAGCCTACCCCTTCAGAGGTCATTCTAGGCTGCGTGTGACACGCATACGTTCATTCTTGTGTTACTGGGTGCCACAGCGTAGTGCAGGTTTTTCTTTCTGCACACGTGGTCTAGGAGGGGTTGCGTGCACGTCATCTCCCTTTTTTGGGCCTCCTGTGTGTTGCGTGACCCGTCATCTTTCCCCAGGGGTTACATTCAGCCTTGCTAGAGCACTAGGGTACAATTACCATCTGGTACCCAACCCCTTTGACCCCCAATTGCCCAGGACAATAGTCTACATCCACTCCCATACGCACATTAACATCAGTGCCATGGCTGGGAGGCGAGGATTCCGTAAGGGTGGCAAAGGTGGAAGAGCCACAAGTGGTGGCCGTGGTGGATCCGGTAGGGGACGTGGTCGTAACTTGCAGGGTGAGCCTGTCCCCCCATGTGTGGAGGACCAGTCACGGGCACCCATAATCCCCCCCCCTCCCGTTGAGGCTGATGTGGCTGACACCATCCATGCTCAGCCCTTGTTGGACCAGCCCATTGTGGCACCAGACCTGGCTGACTCCATGGCTGACTTCCAGGTCAGCAGGGCTACGACACGTGCGCTGGTGCACGTTGATGCCATCATGCCACGTGGATCTGGGGCAGCAAGGTCATCTGCTGCACCAAGGAGGCAGGGCGGAGAGGCTGCACGGGCAGCTGCGGCTCCATCCACCCCAGCCCTCACACACCCAGCCAGGACAGTGTCGGTCCTAGTCCATGCTGCTGACATTCCCCCTGACACCATCACACTAGAGCCAATGCCTGCACCAACTCCCATGCTGAGTGTGCAATCCCACACTCCTGATACAGAGTCCACCAGGGCTCCTGCCCCTAGTGTCCAGAGCGGCGCAGGACACTCAGGATCACCACCACCTTCCAAGCGGAAGAGGAAGAGTGCTCGTCCGGCACAGGCTGATGCCCCAGACACGGCTACACAGTCCGGCCCGTCCAGGAAGCCCAGCTTCACGGATGACGAACTGAATGCACTTGTCGAGTATGTGTCCGGACATGACAACGAGATGGTAATTGTTGCAGGATCCAAGACCACACCTGCACAACGCCAGGCACACTGGCAGACCGTTGCGGACATCGTAAGTGCCCTTGGAATCGTGAGGCGCACAGCCAATGATTGCTATAAGCACTGGAATGACCTAAAGCGCAGGGCAAAGAGTAAGCTGGCCTCAAGTCATGCCGCAACTCTAGTGACTGGAGGTGGGTCTCCAGTAGTAGATATGGAACTCACTCTACATGAGTCAGTCGCTGGGACCTACGTCACGGAGGAACAGATCCAAGGCGTGGGAGATATGGCTGATTACGAGGCATTGTCCGGTGAGTGCACATGCATGTGTGTGTCATCCATGTGCATGGTGTGTGTGTGAGGGCTTCTGTTTGTGTGCCAGGTGAGAGTGTGTGCGCCTGAGTCGTATGGGTCAGCCATGTGCTTCATGCAATACTTCCTGCGCAGCTGCATTTGGCCATAGCAGTATCCCTTCTGCCAACAGTAGACATCTAGCCCAACTGCACGCCAGTTGCCCTTGAAGTGTCACCTTGCCACAACATAGTTGCTTATTTTTCACTGTTCATTCAGTCAGATTGTTTGCATTCCCCCACTTTTACTAGCCATGTCGCTGTCCACTAGTCACATGTCTGACATGGCTATGGTAAAGTGGAGTGACTTTGTTACCTGGATATCATTTGTACACACATGTCCCTGTGCAATTGGACCATTTCAGACTGGCAGCTCCAGGTGAAAAATCTGACCTGTTAGAATTAGAAAAGCAATTACATGCGGGAACTGGACTGAATGAATAGGTGCTGCCCTCCTCTCCATCTTCACTCAATAGCAATGGTACATGCCATCTGTGTGATGGCATGCGTGTTTCACCTGGCAATCACAGGCCAATGTGTGATGCCACTGCCAGGCAGCATGCAGAAAATGTGTTCATCTTCCATCTTGGTGTCATCAGTGTGTGCCATTTGCCTGCACTTCATACGCAGTAAGGGTGCATGCATGGGAGGGTTTTAGTCATGTGGGACATGTGTCAATCAAGTACTGGTTCTCTTGCTTCTCAGCCCTCATTGTGTGCCATGGTGCTAATGCCTGTTTCCATTTCTTTGTTTTCATGTCTTTGCAGGGGAAGACGCACCTGATACTGCTGGGGTTGTGGAGATGGTGCAGACCCAGGAGGGGTCCGAGGGCCGAACAACCACCAGTGAGGGACGTGGTGTGGTGGTGGGGGAGAACCCACAAGTGCTGCAGGTCGTGCTCTCAAGGGGTGTCTCTGGCTGCACCTCCCCCGAGCTGTACTCAGGTGTTGATTCGGATGAGACCTACGTGCCGTCGCAGGTGAGTGTTCCAGGGAGGGATTCTGTTCTGTCTCACCCACCTGCACCAGGGTCAGAACCCTCCATGGGGATGTCAGTGTTGGCAGCTACGCCTTTGGTGGTTACGGATGCAAGGTCACACTCCGCGACATCTGATCCTGTTCCTGGGCCAGCAGATCAGAGGGGGAATGCAGTCCTGCAGCCTCAGGCAGTGCCGGCACAGCAAGGCGCAGTTCGCCTTGCCCCAGACAGGTGTGGTGCCCGCCGACGTGGTGGCCGTACGCCACCTGGCAATACCGCATGGGAGCAATCCATTTACGGTATGGCAACCCAACAGGCTGCATCATCCGAGATGATGGCTCAGGCCATGGATAGGGTGGCCACTTCCATTGTCCCCCCAGAAAGGCTGATGGAGCGACTAGAGCAGGCAACCGACTCCATCTGCCAGTCACACAGGGAGGACATGTTGGGGTCCAACAGGGACAGGCGGGCGGCACTGGCGACTCTGCAGGAGGCCATCTCCATTGAGTCCCAGGGCCACAGGGAAGCCCTGAGGCAGGAGCTCCTTCACCTCAGGACGACTCTTGTTGAGCTTGAGGCTTCAACACACCAAAGGACAGAACAGCAGCTGGAGCGTCTCACCCGTACGCTCTCAGCTGAGATGCAGGCAACGAGGGCGGAGGTCCGGGCATCCCGTGAGTTGTTGCATGGGGACCTCCGCACACTCATCCTCCAGAACCAGACCTACCACACCTGCATGCTTGCAGCCATGGAGGAGCAGACTAGGGCCTTGCGTGGGCTGCCTCCCATAGTGCAACCACCTCCGGATGCAGCTGCACAGGGTGATAATAGCGACAGCAGTGATACTCCCACAATAGGGTAGCCGTGTGAGCCATGAGCCCATGGAGGTGTTTTATTTTCCCAGGATCCACGCAGGTGGGTTCTGGTGTGCATCCTGTCCTCGGACCTCCTGGGTGGCCTCGCCAACCCCCCCGGGCCCATCAATGGCCATTTTTGATTGTTTCTTATTTTTATTTTTATTTTTATTTATTTTATTCCCTATTTTTTTGGGACGATTTGTTGGCTTCCGTGGTTCCTGTGGGCATACGCTGCATTGTGGCTGGGCACATGCAGGCTTGTAATGTATTTGGTTCAGATGCTTGGGTTTGAGTCACACACACCCCTCCTGCTTCCCGTTTCCATGGGCTTGCAAAGGGTGTGCCCAAGTGACAGTGAATTACACAGTGACGTTGGACTCCCATGAGCTGTGTGGGCAGTCTGTAGTCAATACTGTGTATACATTCCTAGTGCATATTGCTGTTGTGCTGTACACTGCATGTTGCATTGATGTGTAACTCATCTTCTGTGTCTACCTCCCAATTTGCAGGTCCCTTCCTCATGTCTACACAAGGACCTCTAGTCTGGAGATGGGGTCCATGTTGGCAGCAGTGCACCTACAACTCTACATGGCGCCAACACTGCACAGTTGGTAGTGGTGGGAGTGCAGGCATTTCCAGGTGGTGAGACTACTAATATGTAACATTTGTGATGTCATGTTAATGGTAGTACGTGCTCAAGTATGTTGTTGGTCCGGCATTGCTGTGAGCATTTCAGGTGTTGCAGGTTTCTAATAGGGACACTGTACATAGTGACACTAGTGTCATGTTGTGGGGATTACTTTGTTTACCTGCAAATAGCATGACATGGCACGGTGTGTCGTGTGGCGGTGCTGGGGTTGGGTTGGCTGACATGGCACTGCCTCTTGTTGCATTTTGCAAGTGGGTATTCTTTTTAGCTGCTTGAATGTGTAACTCCACAAAACTGCATTGGTGGTGTCTGTGTGGGTAGGGATGCACACATTGTGACACTTCCAGGTGAACAATCTCAGGCTGATATGGTATTCACGGTTCATTCTCCAGACATTCAGGATCAGTGTCAGGTTGAGTCATCATTGATTGTCAGATGGAATGTGCCAGGGCAGTGTGCACTCCACAGGGGTGTGATTTCTATGTGAAGTAATTAGCCACTAGCTGTGTACGGGCTGCCTCCCCCCGTGCCCTTTCCCCTCCCATGCGCAGCGGCTGTGCATGTGGTTGGGGATGTGGGGCCACCACCATGTCCACGGCCAGGCCCCGGCGTGTTGCATCGTTGTGCAGGACACATGCTGCCACTATGATCCTGCACACTACTGGGGGAGCGTATAACAGCTGGCCGCCAAAACGGTCAAGGGAGCGAAAGCGTGACTTGAGCACTCCGAATGTGCGCTCCACTATGCCCCGGGTCGTAATGTGGGCTGTGTTATATCTTACCTCGGGTGGCGTGGTGGGGTTCCGAATTGGCGTCATCATGTGGGGGCTGAGAGGGTAGGCACTGTCCCCTGTGGAGGTGGTGATTGGTATCATTGGTGGGGTTGTGACCTTGCTCAGTATCCAACATGCATGCATGTGCAGTGGCATACATACTCACCAAGCAGCCATGTATCGCCATGCCGCCCAGCTTCTAGGTCCCGGCTTAGGGTGGACATTCGGTAAATGAAGCTGTCGTGGGTGGACCCGGGATAGTTGGCATATACTGAGGTGATGATTCCCTTGGCATTACATGCTACCTGCACGTTGATGGAATGCCAGTGCTTGCGGTTCCTATAGATGTGCTCAGATGCCCTGGGGCGACGTAGAGCCACATGGGTGCAGTCGATGGCACCTAGCACTTTGGGGAATCGTGCCACACCGTAAAAATCCAGGGCGGCAGCATGCCTTTCTGCAGGTGTTCTGGGCAGGTATATGTGCCTGCGGACTGATGGGCGTGCAGTGATGATGTTCAAGACCTGGTGTAGGCAGCGTGACTGGGTGACCTGTGACACCCCACCCACTATGGCACTTGTCCGCTGAAATGATCCAGTGGCTAAGAAGTGCAGTACATTGAGGACCTTCTCCAGGGGGCTGAGTGCTTGGGAGCACAGGGTGGGTGATGTGAGGTCATCCTCCCACTCACTCACCAGGTCCAGTATTATGTGTGGTGGAAACCTGTACCTCCCATACACCTGGTCATCAGGCATCCCGAAAAGGCTGGTTCTGGGTGTGAATATTCTGGCCCTGACTATCCTCCTCCTCCTCCTTTGGTAGCCCACTGCCACTGCTGCTAGGAACGGTATGTTCATCCTGGCGTCTGAGCTTGTTATTGTTAAAGTGCGCAAATTTATGCTTTGCGCGTGTTCTAGGCGAGCGTGTGACCCGCGCACCCCTGGAATCCAGTTCCCAGTCCAATAGCGTGTGGAAATTCCCACGCACCACGGGATACAGGTGCGCTGACGTACTTGTGTGTGTAAGTGCCCGCGCACCCATGAAATACACGTACATAGGCCAATCGCGTGTACGCGCACTTTTGTCCAATTACACGCTGACGTGCAGTATTTCCACGTGTGCTCCGTCATCACGTGCTGAGTGGGGAACACCCGTGCGGGTCACGTCACAGACGCGCTTACGCGCTGAGGGACTCTGGTCCAATAGAATCGCGTATGCGTGCTGACGCGCTTACGCGCTAAGGGCCTTTCCTCGGATTTCACGCTGACGTGCAGGATTTTCACGTGCCAAATCACTCCGTATAAGCTGGCCACGCGAAAACACACGGAAGACCACGCTCCTGCCCAGAAGGCCGAGTTACTGCCCCCCAGTGTCCCGAGCAGCCTTCCACGTGCCATCTGCTGCTGCCTGCCTGCCTGCCTGCCTGCTGCCACCGTGCCCTGCCATTTGGTGCCTGCACATCAGCCATCTGCAGGGGTCCAGTTGCTGTGTCCACCCCTGCTGGAACTGAAGACTCCCGACTGGGATTACATCGCTCCACAGCCCAGCCCCAGGACCCAGTTGCCCACCCACACCTGCCTCTGGGGTTGCCATGTCGGGCACTTCCACATCTGGCACCAGTGGCAACCCCAGGCCAGAGGGGCAGAGGGGCACCAGCTTCACTGCCACCGAAGTTGGTGTCCTGGTGGAGCATGTCCTGGGGCAGTATGATGCCCTCTTTGGATCGTCCCACGCCAGCAAGGAAGGACGGGAGAGGATCTGGGCCGACTGTGTGGTTGCCATCAACGCGGAGGGGGTGGCAACCCGCAACGTCCCGAAGATCAAGAAGCGCTGGGAGGACTTGAGGTCCAGGACCCTTGTGAAGGCCCGGCGCCTCGTGGAGGGGGGCCAGGGCCGCATGAGTTCAATCCAGATGAGGGTCCTGGAACGCGTACGCCCAGCGCTCCACGCCCAGATCCTTGAGAGGGAGGCCCGTCTGGAGTTGAGATAAGTGTCCAAGCATTACTGTGTGAGACAGGGCATGTTGCGGTGTGCTGGTTCTATGATACTTGCCTGTATGTGTGCCATAGGCCATGTATGCATGTATGTGTGCAGGGACATCATAGTAATGCATGTGCGACCAGTGATGTGTGACCCACATGGTTGTTGCATGTGTTCAAATGCCGCATGGGGAGCCCTATGCAGATTTTGAACATGAGAGCATGCCAGTCTCTGTACCTGGACATGGGTGGGGGTGAGGGATGGGTGCTGATGCCAGGTACATATATGGTAGCCATGTCTGTGTGCCTGACCTGCGTGTCTGTGACTTGTGCATGCCATGGATGCATGACACATGTGTGTGACAATGCACAGATTCAGTGAAGCAGCCAAATTACCCTTGTATCCGCTGTGTTTGGTGTGTTTGGGGCCAGATGGACGTGACTGAGGTGAAGTGGGTGCATGTGATAGGCATGAGCCATGATGCATGTGAGTTACATATCATTGAATGTTTCAAGAGTCCATTGGACATGCATGGAAATGTCCATGGCATGCACCATGCCTGTTACTGTGTGTGTTTTGCCTGGACTGACCCATGTGTTGTGGAGGGACATGATGGAAGTGTACTTTGACAGTGGTGCTCATCTGCTATTGCTTCCTGTCTAGGGGACCATTGTACAGTACCCTGATGCTTGTGTTCTTTGTCTCCCTCTACGCAGCGGCTAGTGAAGAAGAGGGCGGAGACGGCGCTGTGGAGCAAGGCGGCGGGGATGCCCCCACGGCTGCAGCGGAAGGGGTGGGTGAGCCCCCACAGGGGCCTGCTACGGTGGGAGACGGTGAGGAGCCATCCAGGTTGGTGGTTTGCACAGAGGAGGAGGAGGCCGCCACTGGGGCACACATGGGGCCTGGTGGGGGCATCCCTGCTGGTGCAAGTGGTGCAGTCCAGGGCCAGGGGCAGGAGGCAGCACAGGTCACCGTGGAGGGGCCTGTGCATGTCACTGTCCCTGACCCTGTGAGTGCACCATGCACCAGCAGGGATGCCCCGTCCCAGGCCCGTCCGCAGGTAGAGGGGATGTCCATGTCACCTGACTCCCCTCCACCTGCGGACGTGGGAACCCCTGGCCGTGTGGAGAAGGTCCTGATTGGGGTCGCGATGCGCACGGCTGTGATTCGTGATGCCGTGCATGCTTCCCGGGAGGAGAACGCACGTCATCACGAAGTGCACCGTGCCGACGTGGCCCAATTGGGATCGGCCATGTTCGGGGGTTTGCTGCATGTGTTGGCCAATCTGGCGGCCCTCTCCTCCTCTGTGCAGGCTATACACCAGTCGTTCTCCTTGCCGTCTTCCGGCCCAGATGCCACCAGGGCCCCCTGTGGACCTGCCCCGACCAATGCAGCCAGCTCGGTGGGGATCCCATCCCTACCACAGTTGGGAGTCGGAGGTCCAGCAGGGGTGGACAACACAGCAACTGGACCCCAGCAGATGGAAGATGTGACAGCATCATCGGGCAGGGCACGTGCACGACGGCGTCGGTGGTTTCCATCAGCCTGGATGCCGTTGTGCTGGCAGAGGCAGTGGCGTTGGAGGCAGCAGCAGGCTCGACGTGGGAGGCATCATGGCTCGGGGCCATCAAGATCAGAGGGGCAGGCATCGGCCGGAGGGCAGGGCAACCCTGGGATGGTGGTGTCTTCCGTGTGGGAGCAGTTGGTCCAGCGGATAGGTGCGGAGCGGCAGCGGGCGGAAGAGGAGCGGCTCACCATGGTCAGGGCGGAGTTCTCCATGCGTCGGGCGTTGAGGCGGGCTGAGTGCCTCGATGAAGCTCGCAGGGAGTTTGAGCTGAACATGGGGTTATCCCTGCGAGACCTCGGGGCCAGGACAGAGGCCCGCCTCCAGGACATCGACATGGAGTTCGATGATGCCCTGGCCAGCAACATCACCGAGTGAGCCGCAGGACTTGCCCGCTGCCTTTGTATATAGTTATTTAGTTAGTTGGTGTTATGTTTCCTTTATTCATTTTTATTTTTTTGGACCGCTCGGACAATGGCCACTTTTTTGTAGATATTTTTTTCATTAGGTAGTAGTAGGTTTCATTTATGGTGTTGGGCTCATGGACCCTGGAATATTCGTGTATATAGTTTGCTTTTTGAAGAAACATTTTTTTTATTGATTATTGTGTTCACCATGAGGAAATGGTTTTTCATTATTTTCCTTCCACATGACATTGCTTTGGACAACATTTGTTTTTGGATTACTTTGTTTTTTTTATTTTTACATTTGTTCTCGGACATGGACCATTTATTTTGTTATCCCCATTGTTGTATGTTTGATTTGTTTACTTATTTTTCATCTTTAATACATGTTTTTTTAACTTTCACTTGTGGTATTTTCTCATTGGTTTCATACATGTCATGATATGGGTTTTGACATTCACTTGCACCCGTTGTGTATGTGTGTGTGACGGACATGTGTTCATTTACATACTTGCCATTGGGGTTGTATCATGTAATTGCATTCACTATGTGGGTGGATGCAATCCTTGCCTGGGTGTTTGTGCTGGGTATGCTGCCCATTACTGCCATGATTGAGTATCGTCAGGACCTGCGGGCAGGGGGACATGTGTGGGTGCCTGGTGGAGGATGCCCCTGCACTGCTGGGGGGTGGGGGTGGTGGGAGACATGAGTGGGGGCCTGGTGGAGGGTGCCCATGGTGGCAGGGGGGTGGGCGTGGTGGGAGACATGGGTGGGGGCCTCGTGGAGGGTGCCCCTGGTGGCGGGGGGGTGGGGGTGATAGGGGACATGAGTGGGGGCCTGGTGGGGGCTGCCCCTGCACTGCTGGGGGGTGGGGGTGGTGGGAGACATGAGTGGGGGCCTGGTGGAGGCTGCCCCTGCACTGCTGGGGGGTGGGGGTGGTGGGAGACATGAGTGGGGGCCTGGTGGAGGGTGCCCATGGTGGCAGGGGGTGGGGGTGGTGGGAGACATGGGTGGGGGCCTGGTGGAGGGTGCCCCTGGTGGCGGTGGGGTGGGGGTGATAGGGGACATGAGTGGGGGCCTGGTGGGGGCTGCCCCTGCACTGCTGGGGGGTGGGGGTGGTGGGAGACATGAGTGGGGGCCTGGTGGAGGCTGCCCCTGCACTGCTGGGGGGTGGGGGTGGTGGGAGACATGAGTGGGGGCCTGGTGGAGGGTGCCCATGGTGGCAGGGGGGTGGGGGTGGTGGGAGACATGAGTGGGGGCCTGGTGGAGGCTGCCCCTGGATGGTGGGGGGTGGGGGTGGTGGGAGACATGAGTGGGGGCCTGGTGGAGGCTGCCCCTGGTGACTGGGGGGGGTGGGGGTGGTGGGAGACATGGGTGGGGGCCTGGTGGAGGCTGCCCCTGCACTGCTGGGGGGTGGGGTGGTGGGAGACATGAGTGGGGGCCTGGTGGAGGCTGCCCCTGCACTGCTGGGGGGTGGGGTGGTGGGAGACATGGGTGGGGGCCTGGTGGAGGCTGCCCCTGCACTGCTGGGGGTGGGGGTGGTGGGAGACATGAGTGGGGGCCTGCTGGAGGTTGCCCATGGTGGCAGGGGGGTGGGGGTGGTGGGAGACATGAGTGGGGGCCTGGTGGAGGCTGCCCCTGGATGGTGGGGGGTGGGGGTGGTGGGAGACATGAGTGGGGGCCTGGTGGAGGCTGCCCCTGGTGACTGGGGGGGGTGGGGGTGGTGGGAGACATGGGTGGGGGCCTGGTGGAGGCTGCCCCTGCACTGCTGGGGGGTGGGGTGGTGGGAGACATGAGTGGGGGCCTGGTGGAGGCTGCCCCTGCACTGCTGGGGGGTGGGGTGGTGGGAGACATGGGTGGGGGCCTGGTGGAGGCTGCCCCTGCACTGCTGGGGGGTGGGGGTGGTGGGAGACATGAGTGGGGGCCTGCTGGAGGTTGCCCATGGTGGCAGGGGGGTGGGGGTGGTGGGAGACATGAGTGGGGGCCTGGTGGAGGCTGCCCCTGGATGGTGGGGGGTGGGGGTGGTGGGAGACATGAGTGGGGGCCTGGTGGAGGCTGCCCCTGCACTGCTGGGGGGTGTGGGTGGTGGGAGACATGAGTGGGGGCCTGGTAGAGGCTGCCCCTGCACTGCTGGGGGGTGGGGGTGGTGGGAGACATGAGTGGGGGCCTGGTGGAGGCTGCCCTTGCACTGCTGGGGGGTGGGGGTGGTGGGAGACATGGGTGGGGGCCTGGTGGAGGCTGCCCCTGCACTGCTGGGGGGTGGAGGTGGTGGGAGACATGAGTGGGGGCCTGGTGGAGGTTGCCCATGGTGGCAGGGGGGTGGGGGTGGTGGGAGACATGGGTGGGGGCCTGGTGGAGGGTGCCCCTGGTGGCGGGGGGGGGTGGGGGTGATAGGGGACATGAGTGGGGGCCTGGTGGGGGCTGCCCCTGCACTGCTGGGGGGTGGGGGTGGTGGGAGACATGAGTGGGGGCCTGGTGGAGGCTGCCCCTGCACTGCTGGGGGGTGGGGGTGGTGGGAGACATGATTGGGGCCTGGTGGAGGGTGCCCCTGCACTGCTGGGGGGTGGGGGTGGTGGGAGACATGAGTGGCGGCCTGGTGGAGGCTGCCCCTGCACTGCTGGGGGGTGGGGGTGGTGGGAGACATGGGTGGGGGCCTGGTGGAGGCTGCCCCTGCACTGCTGGGGGGTGGGGATGGTGGGAGACATGAGTGGGGGCCTGGTGGAGGCTGCCCCTGCACTGCTGGGGGGTGGGGGTGGTGGGAGACATGGGTGGGGGCCTGGTGGAGGCTGCCCCTGGATGGTGGGGGGTGGGGGTGGTGGGAGACATGAGTGGGGGCCTGGTGGAGGCTGCCCCTGGTGACTGGGGGGGTGGGGGTGGTGGGAGACATGGGTGGGGGCCTGGTGGAGGCTGCCCCTGCACTGCTGGGGGGTGGGGGTGGTGGGAGACATGAGTGGGGGCCTGGTGGAGGGTGCCCCTGGTGACTGGGGGGGTGGGGGTGGTGGGAGACATGGGTGGGGGCCTGGTGGAGGCTGTCCCTGCACTGCTGGGGGGTGGGGGTGGTGGGAGACATGAGTGGGGGCCTGGTGGAGGTTGCCCATGGTGGCAGGGGGGTGGGGGTGGTGGGAGACATGAGTGGGGGCCTAGTGGAGGCTGCCCCTGGATGGTGGGGGCTGGGGGTGGTGGGAGACATGAGTGGGGGCCTGGTGGAGGCTGCCCCTGCACTGCTGGGGGGTGGGGGTGGTGGGAGACATGAGTGGGGGCCTGGTGGAGGCTGCCCCTGCACTGCTGGGGGGTGGGGGTGGTGGGAGACATGGGTGGAGGCCTGGTGGAGGCTGCCCCTGCACTGCTGGGGGGTGGGGGTGGTGGGAGACATGAGTGGGGGCCTGGTGGAGGTTGCCCATGGTGGCAGGGGGGTGGGGGTGGTGGGAGACATGGGTGGGGGCCTGGTGGAGGGTGCCCCTGGTGGCGGGTGGGTGGGGGTGATAGGGGACATGAGTGGGGGCCTGGTGGAGGTTGCCCATGGTGGCAGGGGGGTGGGGGTGGTGGGAGACATGGGTGGGGGCCTGGTGGAGGGTGCCCCTGGTGGCGGGTGGGTGGGGGTGATAGGGGACATGAGTGGGGGCCTGGTGGAGGTTGCCCATGGTGGCAGGGGGGTGGGGGTGGTGGGAGACATGGGTGGGGGCCTGGTGGAGGGTGCCCCTGGTGGTGGGGGGGTGGGGGTGATAGGGGACATGAGTGGGGGCCTGGTGGGGGCTGCCCCTGCACTGCTGGGGGGTGGGGGTGGTGGGAGACATGAGTGGGGGCCTGGTGGAGGGTGCCCATGGTGGCAGGGGGGTGGGGGTGGTGGGAGACATGAGTGGGGGCCTGGTGGGGGCTGCCCCTGCACTGCTGGGGGGTGGGGGTGGTGGGAGACATGAGTGGGGGCCTGGTGGAGGGTGCCCATGGTGGCAGGGGGGTGGGGGTGGTGGGAGACATGAGTGGGGGCCTGGTGGAGGCTGCCCCTAGATGGTGGGGGGTGGGGGTGGTGGGAGACATGAGTGGGGGCCTGGTGGAGGGTGCCCCTGGTGACTGGGGGGGTGGGGGTGGTGGGAGACATGAGTGGGGGCCTGGTGGAGGGTGCCCCTGGATGGTGGGGGGTGGGGGTGGTGGGAGACATGAGTGGGGGCCTGGTGGAGGGTGCCCCTGGTGACTGGGTGGGTGGGGGTGGTGGGAGACATGAGTGGGGGCCTGGTGGAGGGTGCCCCTGGTGGCGGGGGGGTGGGGGTGATAGGGGACATGAGTGGGGGCCTGGTGGAGGCTGCCCCTGCACTGCTGGGGGGTGGGGGTGGTGGGAGACATGAGTGGGGGCCTGGTGGAGGGTGCCCCTGGATGGTGGGGGTGGGGGTGGTGGGAGACATGAGTGGGGGCCTGGTGGAGGCTGCCCGTGGATGGTGGGGGGTGGGGGTGGTGGGAGACATGAGTGGGGGCCTGGTGGAGGGTGCCCCTGGTGACTGGGGGGTGGGGGTGGTGGGAGACATGAGTGGGGGCCTGGTGGAGGGTGCCCCTGGATGGTGGGGGGTGGGGGTGGTGGGAGACATGAGTGGGGGCCTGGTGGAGGGTGCCCCTGGTGACTGGGGGGGTGGGGGTGGTGGGAGACATGAGTGGGGGCCTGGTGGAGGGTGCCCCTGGTGGCGGGGGGGTGGGGGTGATAGGGGACATGAGTGGGGGCCTGGTGGAGGCTGCCCCTGCACTGCTGGGGGTGGGGGTGGTGGGAGACATGAGTGAGGGCCTGGTGGAGGGTGCCCCTGGATGGTGGGGGGTGGGGGTGGTGGGAGACATGAGCAGGTGTGCAGGGTAGTCCCCTGTTTTGTGGGCTGCCTGCAGGGGCCGTCGAGGGTGTACAGGGAACACCTGTGAGGACCCACCCAGCCTAATCGCGTGTGTAACTTCCCACGCACCCCTGTAATACACGTACCAAGCCAAATCGCGTGTGATAATTCCCGCGCACCCCTGAAATACACGCGCCCAGGCTATTCGCGTGTGGAAATTCCTGCGCACCCCTGAAATACACGTACCCTGCTGTAATCGCGTGTGGGACTTCCCGCGCACCCCTGAAACACACGCGCCCAGGCTAATCGCGTGTGGAAATTCCCGCGCACCCCTGAAATATACGTACCCTGCTGTAATCGCGTGTGGGACTTCCCGCGCACCCCTGAAATACACGCGCCCAGGCTAATCGCGTGTGGAACTTCCCGCGCACCCCTGAAATACACGTACCCTGCTGTAATCGCGTGTGGGACTTCCCGCGCACCCCTGAAATACACGCGCCCAGGCTATTCGCGTGTGGAACTTCCCGCGCACCCCTGAAATACATGCGCCCAGGCTATTCGCGTGTGGAACTTCCCGCGCACCCCTGAAATACACGCGCCCAGGCTATTTGCGTGTGGAACTTCCCGCGCAACCCTGAAATACACGCGCCCAGGCTATTCGCGTGTGGAACTTCCCGCGCACCCCTGAAATACACGTACCCTGCTGTAATCGCGTGTGGGACTTCCCGCACACCCCTGAAATACACGCGCCCAGGCTATTCGCGTGTGGAACTTCCCGCGCACCCCTGAAATACACGCGCCCAGGCTATTCGCGTGTGGAACTTCCCGCGCACCCCTGAAATACACGCGCCCAGGCTATTCGCGTGTGGAACTTCCCGCGCACCCCTGAAATACACGCGCCCAGGCTATTCGCGTGTGGAACTTCCCGCGCACCCCTGAAATACACGTACCCTGCTGTAATCGCGTGTGGGACTTCCCGTGCACCCCTGAAATATACGTACCCTGATGGAATCGCGTGTGGAACTTCCCGCGCACCCCTGAAATACACCTACCCTGATGGAATCGCGTGTGGAACTTCCCGCGCACCCCTGAAATCCACGTACCCGGCCAAATCACGTGTGAGACTTCCCGTGCACCCCGGTATACACGCACACGTATTTTTTGTCAGCGTGTCCGTGTTTGTGGGTACCCCTTTGCACGTCATTTGTCCTGGAGGGCCACAGTATAGGACATTCATCATGGCAGTATATGGGTGCTATTTATTGGCGCACCTTTTGGCGCACATTTCTTACAGCCGCAGAGACGCTACCGCCTGCTTTCTTGTGGCGGTCCTGTTTGTGCCTGTGCGCTGGTTTGAGCGTGCGCTTTTTTGCCCTATTCTATTCCATGAATACGTGTTGTAGGCGAGCGTGTGGGCGTTCCGCGCACTTGTGCCCTGTACTTCCCCCGTGACGCCCACGTTTTTGCAAGTTGTTCCCCATTCCGAGTGTTACGCCCGTGTTCCGCCTACTTTTGTTGCGTGCGCTGCGCTTTGTGCGAATTTCGCTGTGGCCTGTGCGATTTTCGCTGTGACCTGGCGCACGCTGTTAGATGGCCAGTGCGCCAACGTGCGCGGTGCACTTTTTATCGCACATCCGCTGGTTTTCTCGCGCACGGACTTCCATGAATCGACGTGCGCTGCTTTTCGTGCGATTTTCGCACTTGCACTGCGATTTTCGCTATTCCACTGCGATTCGCACGTTTTTGCCCACTTGCGCCGCGCTAATTATTCCATGAATCGGCCTGTTAGTGTTTTACTGCTGCAATCCCTCACTTTCAACAGAGCCCCATCAACTGGTATTGGAGGCTGGCACAGGAGCCGGGGTGGGATACAGACAAGAGGGCACAGGAGAACACTCCTTTGGGGGTGAAAAACAAATCAGCAACATTCAAAAACCAAATCTGCCATTTTTGCAGGGCAGTTCAGTGAAGGGAATGTGTTTGTTTTTTGAAGGATAGGATACTCTAGGAACAGTCTAGGAAACTGTGCATTCGGTTTCTTTCTCTGCTCAGCTGCTGAGGGCTTTTCAATATGATAATGTGTTTGTGTTTATTGCCTCTAGCATTCCCATGTATCTTGTCCAACTGACAACAGCGAATTTCATAAGAGGTGTCCGTAGTTAAAGAGGAAAGCACTCAATCTGAAGATTGCTGCTATTGACCTAAAAGGTAAATATATGTGATTTTCTTCAACAGTGCTTCAGACAAAACCTCAGTAAGACTCTAGTAGAATTGAGTCTAGGCTGTGGTGAGAAAGGGTGGGCAAAACTGTAAGCTGTATTATGTATCCTGTCATATAATTTCCTATGTCAGGGGCACAAGGAGGGCTCTGATATGATGTTACTCACTACTCCAAACTAAATGATTTTTCAGGGAGTAAGAAAGTAATTAGCTTTGCCAGTGGGGATGTTTCATGTTTATTAAAATATGCCCTTTCCTCTTAAAATTCATCTTGGGCAGTAGTATTTGAGTTTCTACCATCGCCACTGCTCTGCAGGTCACTGATTAAACAAAGAAATATCAGTGGAACTTTGTGGGTAGAAGCAGGGTGTAGGTTCCTATATGTTCATGGTTTCCTATTTTTGTTGGGCACATTTTCCTATTTTTATGGAGTAACAAGGGATTGTGTATATGCCTCTTAGCTGTAAGGCTGGTTTTGAGCAAATGTCACAACTCAAAGGACCACGTAATGTGGATAGCAAGCAGAGGCCCAGGAATTCTGATCATCATCATTCTGTGGTGCAGTTATTCAGATGCAATTATCGTCCTTCCACACAATTTGAGGCATGTTCTCCTGGCCCTTGAATTACTTAATTAAAGAGGCACATTAATTCTTATTTGCATGTTTTCTGACACATTCCTTTTTAGTTGCCATTATTTCATTTGCAAAAATGTTATCCTGTCTGAATTTTTTGACAGCCACATCAGTGATAAGTGATATTTGCTTTTTTGTAATAAACATGAGTATTTTTTCAAATTTTTTTAATACACTTTCTGCACTGTCTCTAAGCAGTGTCAACAAATGTATAGCCACAACTAAACCTATTGTTTATCCCGACCATACAAAGCTTTTTTGTGCATACACATTTTTTTCTCTGCACATGAGTAATTTTGGTAAGGAACTATGGCATATCTTTAAGCCTTGGACTTTTTGAGGAGATCTCCTTATAACCACATACATTATTTGTTTTCTTTTAAGTCTATGGAAAAAGTGTTTCAATATGCACCTATTACACTGACTCGTAAAGAATTGCTGTGGTTGGGAAGGAGCAATTCAGTTCCAAACTCTTTGGAGATGGTAGCTCACCAACTACGCATGCTCACAAAGTAGCTTACCTCGTAATTTAGTTGCACACATGGAAAATAATTTGTGCACGAAAGTTAAGCATTTCCGCACTTAGGGAAAAATAATTAGAGGGAACATTGCTTGTGGGCGGTAGATGACAAAGAGCTTGATGGTGATGTTAGGGGATCATGCTACTTTGGTGGAGTGGAGTTTGCAATTGGGATGCAAGTCTGTGGTGATCATACAGATGGGGATGGAAGCTTTGTGGATGAGGGCGACACCGCCTCCTTTATGTGTGTGTCTGGCGCTGCAGGGAATGGCATAGCCAGGTGGAACGGTGAGGGAGAGTGCCACACCTGTCACAGTATGGAGCCATGATTCGGTGATGGCGAGGAGGTCAAGGTTATTAGTGGAGATATGGTCAAATATGTTGCACATGCTTAGTAGTTTCCAACATGTGTGCTAACTTGCAAATCCAGAAATTCTTTGCTCAGCAGGTATATTTAACTGCAGAGCACACACTGTAATAGCAGGGAACTGATTAGCACGCAGTAAAAGAATTAGCTTGCAAACTGCCGGACTAAGGCATTGAATCAGATAGGATTGTACTCTCTTAAATATATGCTCTACTGTGGAAACATACTTATAATTATGTAAGTTTGATAAGTGTGCATAGTTATAGTTCCATTCCCAAATTGCTAGTTTCTTGTTAAAGGCTTCCTTAAGCAGGCAGTAATTCTTCATGCTATGAAAATGAGGTTCCCAATTTATGAGTTCAAAGAGTTCTTTATTTAGTTCTTTGAAATTATTGCTCTTATTAGTAAGCTCAATATCATAATTTGCACCTATTCTCAAAAGCAGTAGACATGTAGGCGAAGTCCTAGACTTGATGTAGCGCTCCCCTTGCTTTTTTAAAGTTTGTCCATGCAGAGAAATTAACCCCAGTTCTATTCTAAGGTATTCCATAGGAGTGGCTGGTGCTAAATTTAGAACCTTATGCCAGAACTGCCCTTCAAGCCTTTTCAGCCACTCGGTATCTCCCATTGTCAAAGCTTCAAGTCTGTATAATACTGCAGGACAGAAGCATTGCTTATAGAGGGTCAAAATGCCCTCTCAGCTATATCAAGCCATTTGTCTTGCAAGATTATACAATAGAGAGCCAAGTTGACTGGCCTTTCTGCTTTTAGCAGCCATTATCTCTGCATAGTCGGCACAAGAGCTTATTTCTGGCCCTAAACAGGGATAACTATTTTCATATGCTATTGTACCTGCTGGCATACTCAAAGGGAACCTATTGATTTTTTTGCTCATGATCAGCATGGCCTTAGTTTTGTCTACGTTTATTACCAGGCTGTTTTCAGCAGTGTGTGACCGTAAGTCATCGTTGGCATATAACCGGCTAGCAATACTTTCTCCATTGATCTTTGGTGGGCAATTAGTCATAGCACATAGCCTAATGGGCAGGTCAGCAAGATGTAGGTTAAACAGCAGGAGAGCCAGCTTTCAACTTTGAATGAATCCCCTGTTGATAGATATCGGAGCAGAAAGAAGACCTTCACTGCTAGACCTGCACCTAGGTATCACTATGCAATAGTTGAATTACTTACAATAAGGCTTCAGGACAATCCATTTTTCTAGTTTATGCCATAAAAGAACCCAATTGACTCAATCAAATGCTGCCTCAAAATCTACATAGTTTATATACAAGGCAGGGCTCCCCCTTTCGTCTAGCCCCATTGCTTAGTCTAATAGCCTTATTTTATGCAACATGGAAGAGCTGGGTCGAAATTCAGTCTTGAAAAGGTCTAAGATATTGTTTGCTTACATCCAATTTTGAAGTTCCTTTCATACAAATGTTGCAAATATCTTCCCTGTACATCTAACATGGACAGCAATCTATAATTGCCCGGAGATGTCCGTAGATCTTTTTTATAGATTTGTATTAATATTGATTGTCGCCATGAGTCGAGGTAGTACGTTTTGAGCACATTTTATCGTATGCTATTTCAAGTATAATGGACCACCCCTTTGGCTTTTTCTTAACCACCACATTGGCCAGCCCATTAGGACCTAGGATCTTGCATAATTGAACTTTTTAAGTTCATTATGACATCTCTAATTCTATCTCGATTGGCACATATAGGATAATGAATCACACTCTTGCAATCTCTTAGCATAGCAGATTCTGGTGCGTTCATTTTAGTTATTGTATGACTCTTCCAATCATCCTCACTAATAGGATTGGCAATAAGATGTGCTCTTTGCAATGCCCAGTAGTTGCCAGATGGATTGTGTTTCAACTTTTTAGTACAAATATCATGCGTTGCCACTGAGAATCTGTGGTTGCTGTTTTCCACTCCCTTAACCAGTTATGGTACCTGTTCTTTATTTTCTTGGTGTTAACTATCCTATTGCTCACAGCGAGAGATATCTTATTGATGTTCCATATCTTTCTCCACTTTTTGCACTTTGCATCTCTTATCTTTGTTGAATTGTTTCCCACTCATTATATTACTGGTAACTATATAATAGCCTCTACTAACACCAGTCCTAGCTCCTATATCCTTGAACCAATTTTCTATATCATTAACAGTTAACCATCTGAGCATAGGTAATCTAAGTTGGCTAGTATGTGACACAATGATAGATGCCTTACTTATATTTTCAATGGTCCAATTTATTCGATTACCAGAATAATTAGGCTCTACATCACCAATTTTAACCACCAGAATTGTACCATAATCCAATGCCAGGGAAAGTGTTAGAACAGGCTCATTTCATATTCTATGACAAATTTTAATGAGTCATTACTAACAAAAAATAATCGAGGGTCGTCCGATTAGATCCACTCCTCCAGGGGCATTTCAGAAGACAATCTCCCCTAGTCTGACCATTTAGTAAAACCAATTCCCAGACTTTTAGATAATCCACCTACAATTTACTTTGATGATTTGAAATTCTCTGGATCAAGATGCTTTCCTCCCTGATAGTCTCAAAGGGTGTGCAGGGGTCAACATCCTTACATCTTGCATTTAAATCCCCCCAAGCAAAATCATTTGGTGTTTACCAGTTGCTCCCCATCAATTTGTCAAGATTATATCGATATAGTCAAAAATCACATTGGTTCGGACAGCACCCAGAGGATCACACACATTTAATATCAGCATATGCTTAGATACATTTCCAGCCCTAATCATGACTTCAACCGCTACTACGCTGCCCAAGCAATCCCTGGGAAGCATACCAGTACTCAAACCATGCTTGAATCCAATCATGAGACCACCATAAAAGCGCCCTCTATGCCCCTTTTCGGCAAGCTTTTGGTATAGCTGGTATCCGTTAATATGAATAGCAAAGATTATAATAGAAAAAGAAAAAGTTAAGAGTGCACACTTGGCAGACAGAATACTTTTTTATCTTTGCTTTCTTCAGTGATCAGCATATAGCGACTCATAAATGTGGTCTGTAGGCCACATTTCAGGAACGGCACACAATAGAGACTGAACAGGAAATACCACCCACTGAAGCTCATCAATGGTGGAGGAGGGCACACGTGGGGCTAGCAGACCAGAAAGGGGAGGGTTTAGGATGGGGAAGAAGGCCCAGAAAAGGGGCAAGCAGGGCAGATCAGATAAGTTATTTGGGTGGATGGAGCTTGGATGGGGCAGGCTGGGGACTATAAGGCAAGTAGCCCTAACATGGAGGGCTTGGGTGAGCAGGTGGGTCCAGGTGTCCAGGGATGTGAGGACATGGTAGGGGGCTCATGGAATGATGAGCTGGTGGTGAACCCATGCAAAATAAAGGGATATATGACTATTTGTGTTCCCTTTGAGGCCACTTTAAGGTAGCAAAAAAAGCAGCCTTTTTTGCGACATGAAACGGGGGGATAATAGACATAGAACCATACTGGGATTGGTACACAATTCGCTGGCTGGCTGTCAATTTTGGGATCCACTTCAAGACTTGAGCTACGTTAAGGAAAACATGGCCATGTCCAAACAAACTGTCCACTCTGATACAGCATGGCATTACTATAAAAGAACATTAATAGGAGGTAGATATTTCACTGTTGTAGCTGTTTTACTTTAAATATCTCCCACATCTAAATTCTTCAAATTGACAGACCACCCAACCTTCTTGAAGATTTCAAATATACAGCAATGTATTCAAATATACATCAGAACTGACCATGTACCAACCACCTTACAATGATATGATATGATATGATATGATATGGTATTTGTAACGCGCCTATACACAAGTGTTTCAAGGCGCGACGAGGCAGGGAGGGGGGGACAAGGGGAGACAGACAACGATCCTACTAGGCCAGGTGTCATTCAGATCGCGCAAGTGCAGGGGTAGGGGAGTGGGAAAAAGTGCAAGGGGAAGGGGAGGGGGAAAAGTGCAGTACAAGGTAAGTGGCGTACGTAATAAATAAATAAATAGGACCAGCTGGTGGCAAGTGTGAGGTAAGTGCAGAACAAGTGCTGGGGGAGGGGGTGGCTGTAGGGATACAGAGACAGTCCCGCAGTGCAAAGGGGTTCCAGGGCATCAGTGCAAGTGGAGAGTGGCAGGGCCCAGGACCGAGGCCGTTTAGAGTGGTCCAGTTGCAGGATCAGTGCAGTTTCAGTGAAAATTAATTAGCAGTTCAGCAGGGGAGAGGGAGAGGGAAAGCAGAAGCAAAGAGGAAGGTTTTGAGGTGCTTCCGGAACCGGAGATGGTTCTCCTCAAGTTTCAGGGAGGCAGGAAGGCTGTTCCAGAGGGAGGCCCCTGCCGCGGAGAGAGATCTACCCCCAGCTCGTTGCTTCGAGAAGCGGCTAACCCTGAGGGAGTTGGAGGCGGATGAGCGAAGGGCTCGGGAAGGAAGATATTTGGGAAGAGAGAGTTGAAGGTATTTAGGACCCAGGCCCCAGAAGGCCTTGTGGACAATGCAGAGGGTTTTGAACTTTATCCTCGCAGCCACTGGGAGCCAGTGTAGAGATTTCAGTCCTGGAGAGATACGGTCCCCGGGCTTGAGGCCAAGGACAAGTCTCGCAGTTCTGTTCTGGATGAGTTGCAGAGGGCGGAGAGTGGAGGCAGGCAGATTAAGATAGAGGCTGTTACAGTAGTCCAGCTTCGAGAGAACCAGGGCTCGGGAGACAGTGAGCTTCTGGGGGAAGGAGAGGAAGGGAAGAATACCTCTGAGGAGGTGCAGCTGGTAGTGTGACCTCTTGGCGACGTCAGAAATATGAGGAGAGAAGGAGAGTGTGGAGTCGAAGATGACCCCAAGGTTTTTTGCCTTGCAGGTAGGAGCAGGGAGGGGGCCAAGGGAGGCAGGCCAGAGAGCTACAGGGAAGGAGGGAGTGGGAGTACCGATGAGTAGAATCTCAGTCTTACTGGCATTAAGGCAGAGGTCATTGGCGGCACACCATTCTTGGATAGCAGACAGACAGTCAGAGATGAGGGAAGGAGAGGGGGAGGCTGAGGGTAGCCTGAAAATGAGCTGGGTATCGTCCGCATAGCACTGGAAATTAGGGCAGAGAGCGGCGATGCGGTGGGCAAGGAGTGCCAGATACTGGTTGAACAGCCAGGGAGAGAGATTAGATCCCTGGGGGACACCACAGGTGGAGAAAAAGATGTCGGAGAGGAAGGACCCCAGTTGGACCTGGGAGGGTCGATTTGAAAGGAAAGAGGTCAACCATGCCAGAGCCTGACCAGTGATACCCAGGTTTTCCCGGAGACGGTTGAGCAGGATGGCATGGTTGACAGTGTCAAAGGCAGAGGAGAGATCGAGCAGAATGAGAACACACGGGGTGTTGGAATCAAGGTTCAAGAGCAGGTCTTCACGGATGTTCAGGAGAGCAGTTTCCGTGCTTCTGGCAGCTCTGAAGCCAGATTGATGGTCATGAAGACTACCAACAGATTCAGCATGGAGGTTAAGCTGGGAGATGGCCAGTTTCTCCAGGAGCTTGCCCAGGAAGGGAGTGATGGAGATAGGGCGATAGTTAGCTGGGCAGGAGGGGTCGGAAGAGGGTTTCTTGAGAAGAGGGTGCACAAGGGAGTGCTTGAGGGGGGAAGGGAAGACTCCAGAGGCGAAGGAGTGGTTGCAAAAGTCAGCCAGGGCAGGAGCCAGGGAGTCGATGTGGTCCTTGATAGTTTTGGAGGAACAGGGGTGAACCTGTTTAGACGAGACTTTCATAGATCGGACTTGTCTGGAAACCTCGTCAGCAGAGAAAGGTGGAAAGGCAGAAAAAGAGGGAGGAGGGGTGACCGCAGAAGGGCCAGAGGAAGGGCCGGGTAGGGAGGGAGGGAGGGAGGTGAAAGGAGGAGAGCGAGGACAGGATGTCCTGAGTTTTAGAGATGAAGTGAGAGGCCAGTGCAGTGCAGAGGGCCTGGGAGGGGACAGGAGAGGTAGAGACTGCAACAGGGTTGGCCAGCTCCTTGCAGATTTTAAAGAGTTCGGCGGAGTTGTTTGATGCCGCAGAGATGCGGGCTTGGATAAGGGCTCTCTTCTTGGTGAGAACGGAGAGCCGGTACTGCCTTTGGAGCAGGCGGCAGGCCAGTTTGTCAGAGGATGAACATGAAGCACGCCATTTCCTCTCTGCAACCCTGCACTTGCGTTTTAGGGTGGCGAGATCCGAGTCATACCAGGAGTTACATTTGGCTTTGGGCTTCAGGCGGATTCTCATGACGGGGGCAAGGATATCAAGAGTAACAGATATAGCAGAGTGGAGCATGGAGAGGGCTGTGTCAGGGTGGGAGTCAGCCGAAGGGGCAGGGGGGGGCAAGAAGGTAGCAGCGAAAGCCTCAACTGACACACGCTTCATGGGTCGGATGACCGAGAAGGTGGGTGGCAGTGATGAGGGTGGCTTTACCTGTGGGGTAGGCAGGGTGAGGTGGGAGGATAGGAGAAAGTGATCACTCCAGGAGAGAGGAGTGGAGAGAGGGACGGAGAGGGGAAGGTCAGAAGAGATCAGAGCATCAAGAGTGTGCCCAGCAGAGTGAGTAGGCCCAGATGGGAGAATAGAGAGTGAGAGAGAGTCACAGAGGTCACGAAAGAGACCAGAGGGGGGACTGGAGGCATCAAGGTGGATGTTAAAGTCGCCAAGAAAGAGGATGATGATACGTAAATCCACCAATTTCAACATAATTTCTTATTGCATCTACTGCTTGTCTCTGAGCTACAAGAATGATGTGGTGTCTTTGCCTAATTACTGTACTTGTTGAGTTTTCATTCAATGAAATAATGAAAGAAATCTGGTACAACTTTATCTTGAAAGAGGAAATGCCATTTTTTCAGGAATTCTCTTAGGGTCCCTTGTGGTGGTTTTGACAAGCCTTCTGATATGTTTTTTTGATCTTCTCTTGTGGATTCCAAAATGTCATCTTAATTGCTGTCCACATTAGTAAAATAACATATTGTATGCTCAGTTTCTATCAGTTTCTATTTTTTGTAACCAGTTTACATGGCACAAAGATTTGTATTAATGTGATCTGGTTGATTGACTCAACAGTTAAGATAATCCAATACTTCTGTGACTATGTAGCGTCCAAGCCAAGTGGATAAAATAGTTTGGTTATTATCGGATAGTAACACCAATGCCTCATCACCATCCCAGAATACTCCCAAGCACGCGTTTTGGTTGTAGGAGTTTCTTTTTCCAATTTATGTTTGTATCTTCAAGAGATTTTCTTTAATTAGTGTTCGGATGGTTCTGATTTTCTCCTGGGTGATCTGCACATATTTAGCTAGGATCTATGTTGGACTTTCTTGTTCCTCCTAATCTTCTCTTATCTTGTGCAGTACATTTCCTGGACTTCTTCCATATAGTAACCCAAATGTTGCAAATCCTGTTATGAATGCTTGCAGAGTATTTCTTAGAGCCCAGGTTACGTTATTCTTTCTACCACCTTTCCCAACAGTCCTTATACTATTTTATTAGACTTCTCTACCAACCCATGGGTGAAATATGGCAATGCAAAGAGTTTAAATATTGGTTCTTAAATTCTTTCGTGATTTTAAACATAAAGGTTGTTCCTTGATATGTCAATATTTCACCTGGAAAACATATACCTGTAAAAAGGCAACTAACGCATTTAAGATCTTCTGTGTAGAATTCTCCCTGAGAAGAGACGCGTCCAGGTATGTAGTAGCTTAATTGTGTTTTACCAGAATCTATCTGTATGCATCTTTGATGGTATGTAGCGACCTACAATATCAATGGAGATCCTCACAAAGGGCCTGTCAATAATAGGTAGCAGTTCAAGGGGTGCTTTCAGTATATCTGAAGCACTAGTTTTTTGCCACGTGGGAGAAAAGTTTTACAGTACTAAATTCTGCTGCACACTCCTAGCCAAGAGAATCAATTTAGTGCTTGCTCCTGTGTTTTTATGTTGCCCTATGTGTGGCTGTCAAGATAGCCTTCATTAAATCTTTTCAAATTGGCTGTGGTACAAGTAGCCAGAGCCTTGGCTACCCTGCCTTATAAGGATAAGGTTCACCTTGATGCAGGGGTGGTCAAATATTTTGTGCAAAGAAAAGATCCCCCATTCTCGACCAACACTGACCGCTTGGTAAATGGCATGCTTTAGATGGGAGTCTTCTTGATGGTCGGTTGCAAGGTCAGTGAAAATACTTTCTATATAGGTTTCTTTTCCTCTGAGGTGGTATCTGTTTCTCCTCTGTGGTAGAAACTCTGAGTTGGACATGTGTCATACGATTTATTGATCCAAGCCCTCTGCTACCAGAACAAGGATCTTCAAACGTCACTTGTTCTTCCACATAGGGATAACATATGTATTCACAGATAAGCTGAGCTTTTCTACCCCACTTCCATACTTCAAATTGATTTTGCTATTGTTAATGAAGACAACTATAACTTTCTCTTTGTAACCCTCAACAATGCCCCCGACCCCAACATCAATAAAGTGTCAGGCAGCCAGACCTAATCTGGTTGTGATTCTTTCATATAATACAGGGGTTAGCACCAGGTGGAGATCCTTTGGGATGGGCATTTTTCTGATAATTCTCATCACATAATTATAAGGGCTGTACAGCTCATACCCTTTGGTTAAGAATGAGCCTCTGATAGAAATAGAATTCAGAGCATTAGTTGAAATCTTCGTAAACGTCAGAAGCACATTTTGTCATCTTGCTATGCATTGCTTGGGTTCATATCTTCCAGATGCATGGGCCATGGGTTTGGTGGTATCTTGGCTGATTTACCGCCGAGATACCACCAAACCTATAATGAGACTCAGTATCTACAAAGTAATCAAACCACTATCCTGTCACCAAAAGGCTGTTTCTTTGCCTTCTATAGTCCCATGCCACCTGCTGCATGGGAAAACTACCGAGTTGGCGGCTTTGCACAAGTTTGTGCCATTTTCCTACTGTTACACAATTTACTGGAAAGGGCCTTGAAGGGGTAAACAAATGTGCATTACAATGTAGGCCTTCCATCAACAGAACCGATTATGAAAACCTTTTCTTCAATTAATGTGCTTTTTTGTAACTAATAGTTCTTATCATCAAATGACAAGAAGAGGAATACTTAACCCCATGAAAGTGTCTTTCGCATGCCCACAAACTGGGGAGCGCTGCTGGCAAAGGCGTTCAAGTCCGCCGTCTTGTTACAACCACATGGATCTGGCATGTGGTGTGATCAGGTTGCAGTGTGGTACGTCATAAGGCAAGAACATAAGATGTTGCTCTGGCATGGCCATGTTTTCCTTTTTATAGTTTATACCCCCTGCAGGCGAAATCATATAGTAATTACAATATTAAGCTCCTAGATGCCTCAGTGTTATGTGCGCTATACAAATGACAAATAAATAAGTACATAAATAAATAAATATGCCAATTGCACCCCATCACCGCATGTTTTATCTTCCCAGAACACAGTTGCCTTAAATGCATCAACTTCACCAAAAGACATATCCAAATCCATATTTATCCAATAAAGCATTATATTTGAGTGTAGTCTCAAGTCATCCAATGTATGTATGTCTAAGAAATTGTTGATCATGATGAGAAACATGGCATGCTCTTTGTGCATCGTGTACTTAGCCCAGTCGTACACTTAACACATTTATAAGTTATAGAAGAAGAAATTCTTCTTGATCTGTTTTCACATCTAGACATTGTCTACATATTACTATCTCTGTTACTAACCATCCCTTCACCCAGTATACATACAAGTGCTCACTCGCTGTTTTTTGATTTTATAATTTCTCAATACATATTTGTTTAGCAAAAGTAACATGTCCCATGTGCTTTCTGATATACATTTCTTTTTCTTAAAAATAGAACACTACAAGTATTGTGCCTTCTTCGATTTTCATTACATTGGAGCAAATTATACACATATATAATTTATTACGTTGTTGCCAGTGGTTATGATTGATTCAAAATCTTCCAGCAATCACCTTATGGTTTGACTTTGTTGTCTATTCATAAACCTGCTCCTAGCTTCAGAAAATGTATTCATAATGTACCAAGGGCAGTCGTTCATCTCTTCAGAGCAAGGTTAATGTTGTATTGTGAAAAACCTGTCCTGTTCTTCCCTCTCATATAGCATTTCTGTAAAAGTACAGTCCGATTCGAATTCCATGAAATACAATAATTCAACCCTTTAATGTGTCGGAAAAATCATGTTTTGTTCCATCTGTCCTATGATTTTCTCTGCCACATTGGAAACCTCCGTCTGCATTTTCTTTAACACTTTCGTCCGTATGTCTTCCTCTATGTGGTGTTTTCCTATATATTGTTGTGCTAAAGGTGCTGTAATTGCCTTGATCCACATACAGTTCTGGTTTTTCACATATTCTCATATGGTCCTTTGTTTTTCCAACAAACAATAAACCACATTTGACACCAAATAGCAAATAGAATCATCTTGCTGTTACCATTGGTGAGCCTTTTCTGATCCATGTAAGGGCAAAAACATTGTCTACTTCCTGTGTACTTGAACACAGAACGTGTACCACAAAGGAAGTGCCCTCTCAATACCAGTAGACCCCACGCTTTTGTAATCGTTTTTTTGTGTGTTTTGGTTTTAACCTTACACAATTTTTTTTTAAACAAATAATTAATAAATTATGTTGTCGTTTAGCCTTTATTCGACTATAAAGTCTTTAGGAACATGATCACAATGGAAATAATGAAAATACTTACAAATTCAAATACAACTCAGACAGTTGACATATAAAAGTATTAAAGCTTCAACGTCCCTCAGTTAAACTATCTTTTAGATCTTTTGATGTTGCATATCTGGGAGCAAATACCATGCTTTTGATTTTTTTGCACATTCAATTCGAGGCCCAAGTCCCTGATCTTTCATGCAAAACATGGCAAAGCCGCTTTCAGTCCAGATGGAGTGGCTGACAAGAGAACTGCATCATCGGCAAAAAACAACGCTGCCAATTTATCGTTCCCTAAGCGAAGGTAGTCAAACTTATACACATTCAAGTGATCAATGACAGAGTTTAAATGCATCCCTGGCAAACTCCCCTTTCCACTGGAAATGGTTCAGTAACTTCTCCCGCTTAGCTCCATCTCACTGAGGCTGTGTTATTAGAATAAAGAAGCTGGATTGACTTTAATAGTGGATCGGGGCTACCTTTAGCCTGTGGTATATGCCATAAGGACCTCTGTGGAACACTGTCAAATGCAGTCTTTAAATATACAAACATTGTGTACAACTTGGTCTTAGACAGGGCTGCGTGTTTCTGGATGGTCAAGTATAAACTACACTCCTGGTCCACTGTACTCATTCCTGCTCTGTATACAGCCTTCAGGTGATTTAAGCGATATGAACTCTCAACGCAATCCTGGAGGTTTTTCAGAAGCATTTTGGTAAAAAATGTCCTCGCTATATCCAAAAAGGAAATAGGGCAGTAATTTGCAGGATTGTCCCTTGCTGCCTTTTAGTAAATTGGGACAATTTCAGCCTGTCTCTAAAAATCTGGAATTGTGCCTGTGACGAGCATGCTGTTAAAAACTCTCAGTACAATTGGGCCCCATATCAGTGGTTCTTTTTTAAAAAGATGCCACAGGACTTTGTCTGGACCGCGAGCTTTGCCCACCTTCAGGGATGATATTGCCTCTTTTATGTCTTTGATGGCGCATTGAATAGCAGTGTCGCCCACTATGTGTAAATCCACGAGTATGCTACCAATTATTGGACAGTCACTCTCGGTAGTACCTGAGTTTATAGATACAATTTTAAAATGGTCTCTCCACACACTTGGGGCGAGGCAGGCCTGGATTGATGTATCACCTCTTAAGTCATTGTCCGTTGTTCATTTCCAAAACACCTTTGAGTCCCCTATTCTAGCAGCCTTCAGCAAAGAATCCCACCCGCTGGCCAGGAAGAGCTTCTTTATTGATTTTGTAATGTTTTTCAAGGCCAATTTCAGTGTTCTTAAATTAGGCCTTTGTCCCGAGAATTATGAACCGAGGTAGTTGGATAGGGCCTGCCTGGCCAGTCTACAATCTTCATAATACCGTTGTTCCCATTTCTTGGCATTTCTTCTGATCACTGATTTTCTAGTGATAGAAATGGGCTTCAGATTGGCCACCAATTCCTCAAAGGATTGGATCACCATTCTGTTCAATCATTCCTGGGAACAAAGGTGCTCAACGTGGCACAAGAAAGAGTGATACATTTCTGGAATTTGGTCCCTGGCCAATCACAAGACCCAACCTAATCTATGCTGGGCATGCCCAGAACATATAATATTAGAGGATGAATCAGACGTCTGGTGGGCAAGAGAGTAACCACCTGACATTAGAAAGGCTTGTGCCTTATGGTCACTTTCCTTACGTTCCATTACCACATAGATTTTAAAAACAACAGCCCATTGTGACATTGGGACTAGGACATAGGGCCTCATTACAGGTCGGGCGGTCCGGAAATAACAGTGGTGGTAAACCCATTGCCACTGTTAATTCCGGACTGCCCGATCTCGAGTCCTGCTGGCGGGAGGTGGCGTTCCCGCCAGGTCTGACCTGGCGAGTTTACCACCGCCCACCTGCAGGCGGACCTGGAAACACTGGCACTATCATGAGATGATGCCGATGTTTCCATGGTCCCCATTCCCATTGAGTCCTACGGGACTCAATGGGAATGGGGATTTACACCATTCCGCCTCTGGAATTCCCGGGTCACCGGGGTTGTAATGCCCCGGTAATTCCGGAAATCACAGAGGCGGAATGGTAATACGAGTCTGGTGGTAACCAGGCAGTTTTACCGCTTCGTTACCGCCGGACTCGTAATGAGGCCCATAGTCAATCCTAGATTGACCATTGGGACCATATTGTGTGTCTTTTGCTGGTTGGTCAGCAGGAAATTGACCATTGCAGGGCCGAAGACCAATATTAAATAAAATTTGGGTGGTATCGATTGCAGCCGCTGGAGTCCTTTTCCTGTATTCATACGTCTCATTATCAAATAATTAATTACAATTCCATTTTGGATACATTTAAAAGAAGGACATTGAACCAACTTAAGTTATATCAACAGGACAATTCATCTCTTTCATTCTAGTTTCTAAGGGTAATTGACAGAAGAATCAAAATGTGTATTCAATATCATTGAATTTTCACATCTAAAATCTCGTATAAATATCGCAATGTTGCTAAAATTAGGGATATCTTTGTGCCAGTACATATACAAAACTACAAGATCTTCCTTGTTCTAATGTCATCGTCTTCTAAAAATTCCTTACAGAATGTGTGACTTTTAGCTTGTTAGTTGGGACATCATTTTTTATTTTATTTTTAATTTATTTTTGTATTTGTAACGCGCACTATAACCCTTGGCCAACGAGGCGCTGTAGGAATATGAAAGTAGGCTTACTTCGGGGTTATTGATGAGCAGCCCCAGTTGGACAACAATTGCTTAGTTACAAAGAGTCCGTAGACCCAGCACAGGTGACATTTGTGTACATTTTGTGGTACAGTACATTGTATGAAAAGAACAGAATGCAAAGGCACAAACAGGTAAGAAAGGGAGGCTGTCAGATAAAGAGGTTTGTTTGAGTGCCTTACGGAATGCTGCATGAGATTCGATCAGTCTGATTTGGGTTGGGAAGGTGTTCCAGTATGTCGCTACCATGGTTGGGAAGCTGGAGCCACTGGATTGCACTCTATGTGTGGGAGGGACAATGATGCGATTGGCGTAGGCAGTCCTGGATGGTCTAGAGGCAGTTTGTCTGATGATCCTTTGAGCAAGATAGGAGGGGGGCTAGTCCATGAAGACATTTATGTGTGAGAGCCAGTGTTTTAAAGATAATCCTTTCTTTAACAGGACGCCAGTGCACTTGTCTTCTGATACCAGAGATATGATTCCTACAAGAGATACCAGTTGCAGCCCTGAGGGCGTTGTTTTGTGCCAGCTGTAGTTTAGCCAGGTTTTTTTGGAATGTTCCAACAAAGAGGGCATTACAATAATCAAGCCTAGATCCCATGATGGCCCTTGCAATAGTGAGGCAGTTGTCTTGTGATAGGAATGCAAAACAAGCGGGGGGGTCTGGGAATCTCTTTACCAGAAGGAACACAGCCCAATGACCTGGTCTTGGGTGAGTAACCCCTGAGAGAGACTCTACCAAGTCTTTAGCTCACTGTCGATGATGCCCAACTAGGCTGAAACACGTGTATGGGGTTGCTGTGGTACTCTTGTTCAGAGGAGAATTGCCTAGCATTTCAGTGCTGGACTGCCCCTGGGTAGGACAAAGACTGATATACGGGGACATTTCTTCTCTGTGAAAAGAGCAGTGAGCTAAAGACTTGGTTGAGACTCTGCCAGGGGCCATCCACCCAAGAACAAGTCAATGGGCTGTGTTTGTGCTGGTAGAGAGTTTCCCAGGCCCCCCTCTGTTGTGATAGGAATGGCCTGACTGCATTGATAAGTTTGGAATGATAGGCTGCTGAGGAGGCAATGGCATTAACCTGTCTTTCCATGGACAGGCTTGGTTCAAGGTATACGCCCAATGTTTTGATTGCTTGAGACACAGTGATAGGAATGTTGTCTGTTGTGAATGAGCAGTATTGCTTGTCCAATTTGCCCAGCGTTGCTGTGGATCCAATTAGCAGAAGTTCTGTTGTTTCACTGTTGAGACAGAGCCAATTTTCAGCCATCCATTATTGAATTCTAGAGTAGATGAGGTTGAGGGTGTTCAGGTCAGAGGGATAGTCACCGGTCAGGGGTATGAGCACCTGGGTGTCATCTGCAAAATTGGTATATGAATTGCCATGGTGTCAAGGATTTGGAATAGGGGCCTAGTGAAAAGGTTGTAGAGAGTTGGGCCTATGCATGATCCTTGTGGGACACCACAATTGATCGGACTGGGGTTAGCATTCAGGAGTCAGAGATAACCTTCATCACTCTTCCTTTCAGGAAAGAAGATGTCCATTGACAGGCTTTTGGGGAGAAGTTGGCTGTGGATGACAGGTGATGACGTTTTATGAACAACCAGGTCAAAGGCCGCAGATAGGCCTAGAAGAAGGAGAAGAGCCGGCTTACCTATGTCCCTTAGGTCATCCATTTGGTTTTTAAGATCAAGTAATGCCGACTCAGTGCCGTGCCGTGGACGGAATCCAGACTGGCGTAGTCCCAAGAGTTGGTGGTCTTCCAAGAATTTCTGAGCTTGCAGGTAAGCTGCTTTGTCCAATATCTTTAGCAGGAAGGGGACAGTGGTGATAGGTCTGTAAGTCCCCAGGATCAGTGGGTCAAGAGATCATTTTTTTAGGAGTGGCTGGACCCACGCCTCCTCAAGTGACATTGGGACCTGGGCAGTTTGGAAGGATGAGTTAATGAAGGCGGTGATGAAAGGGGCGAGGGCAGGAGCACAGTCCTTAATTAAGTGTGCCGGGCAGGCATCTCCTTTACAATTGGAGGGTTTGATGGACATGATAAGGGCCATGACTTCCGATTCACTCATGTCTGAGAATTCAAATGTTGGTGTCTCATTACCTGCAGATGCAGTGCAGGGTGGACTGGGACAGGAGCGTAGAAGAGTGGATATGGCTTTTTGGTGAGCTAGAATTTTGGATTGCAGAGTGTCCAATTTGTCTAACATGGTATTTTGAATAGAGTTACACCATGACTCGTCCTTTAGGAGGGTGGATGGAGGTGTGGTGGGAGTTTCTAATTCCCTGAAGATAGCAATGATGTCCTTCGTCACAGATTGAGCGTTGTTGATCCTATTATTGAAGGATGCAGCTTTGGCTTGAGAGATGGCTGCTTTATAGTCTTTAGTGATGGCCTGGAATGCTGCTTTTTGTTGGAGCGCATAAGCATTAGTTCCTGAGTAAACCATGCATTGGAGTGTTTTTTATAGCCTTTTTAAGGGTAAGAGGTGCTACGTTGTCAACTGCAAGAGTGATGACTTAATTAAAGGAGTTAGCCAGGAAGGTAGGGTCATTTGAGAATGGTGGGTGGAGTGCAGGTGTTAGGAGGTGTGGGAAAAGATTCTCTTTGGTGAGCTTCCTTGAGCTTCTGGAGAGTGCAGCTGACAGTGTGATGTTGGATTTGGTGGGGCCAGAGCTGGTGGTGATGTCTAGTTTGATGCAGAAGTGGGCGTACCAAGGGATGCTGATATGTCTAGATGTGAATGGGGCAATTGTGGTGGGCTACCCAGTTGAGGGGCAACCTTTCTCATGAGTCAGTTTATTAATGGCTTGGATAAATCCTAGTGCGGTTAGCGATTTTTGTAGAGCAGATGCGTGTGCATCGTTTTTGTCATTCAGGCCGAGATTGAGGTCACCCAATACCACAACTTTATGGATCATATATTGATATACTTGCTACTCTTAAAGGCAGACATAGGTGGTTCAAAGAGGTTGCCTCCACTATTGAAGACATTCCATAACTATTGATTTGCTTTACATGGACAATGTAGATCAAGAATTTATAAAAACAATGTAGTTGCCCTCTTGTGAGCAGACTCTTTTTTTCTAAAATGGCCTCTCTATTGTTGTTACCATCTCTTTTTTGTCTTACGTTATTGTTTTCCTGAGATAACACCTTTCTGCTATGGGCCTAGTTAATGTTTCCACTTCAAGTAGGACATTCTCCTGTTCTTTCTGTTTTCTATGCAGGCTTAAGAAATGCCTGTATGGTATGTTGTCCCTCTGGGACTTGGTGTAAAAAGACTTGTATCTAAGTTGGGAATCTGCCGACTTGTCAAATGGCTTCGTTATGATTATCATTCAGCTTTATTTCGACTGAAGTCATAAAAGCACAGGAACATGTGTCAAATTATCACAGTACTGAAAATGCAATAATTAGCAAACAAAACAACAAAGTATTGTATATAAGATATTAAATCATCAATCGAAAGGGCACAATGAAACTAGCTATAGAAATCAATTAATAATTCCTTTTTAAAAAATATTTGGCTCCCTCAAGCCAGGCTTGTAGAAGGTACATTGCTACAGCAATACATGCATACTGTATTATCCAATATTTCACAGTGAACCATAGCAGTAGGCAAGTTGGTTATGCCCTTGTTTTTCAGCCAGGGCTTCAAATATCTGTGCTGTATGTCCACATAGGGGGGGCACAGAAATAAAAAGTGTTGGAGTGATTCCGGACACAGTTTACAGGCTGAGCATATATCGGAGCAATCTAGATCCCATTTCCTCTGTAGTGTAGCAATGGATACAACACCTAACCTCAATTAGATTAAAAGGATGTGTTTGAAATGACCATGTGGGGGATCTAAATACTGCTCATATACCAATGAGTTCTTAACAAATAAATAGTTAAGCAATTGATTGCTGTTTGAGCAGCTCTGCAACACTTTTTCTTTGAACAATGAGAAAAATGCATTTTGAACCAATGTGCAGGATCTCCTTTTTATATTGTTAGGGTTATCCCACAGAGCCATTTCTCTGATTTCACATAGGCCGGCCCTTATGCGTCTAAACCATGGGACTTGCATCATCCCCCCTTTTTTTAGGCGATCCAGCAGTGCGTGCCTATAAATGGCTAAGTCTGGTTCGGAGTGTATTTTAAGCCAGTATAAGACTGGCCTTACTGTTATTAAAGCATCAATGGATAGCCACCCTAGTCAATAACTGGTCTTACATAAATCAGTAAAAACCGGACTTGCTTGTTGAGGCAAAGAGCAAAATGCCTAAATGTCTTCACCTTATGGATTGCTTTGGCTTTATATATAGGTATATATACAGTTAAATTCAAAATGTGACTTCCGCAATATACCTAGTTAATGTGAATTTGAGGTGAAGATTCTACATATTGATCTATTCTGTAAAATTACTTGCTGTTGCTTCACCCCTTTCCCAAATTATGAATACAATATTGATGTGTATTTTCCACACTTTGATGTTTTGTTTGCATTATTTGGCTCTGTGATAGGTGCTGCTCTTTATAAAGTCTAAACACTTATATTTGCCATTTTGGGGCTGTTATTGTCCCTATAGCCATGCCTCCGTTTTGACGGTAAAGTTTACCATCAATAAATTTGAAAATATTTTATAAGGACGTTTCTTTGCGCCAAAAGATGAATTCTTTTGATGTGTCAACAGGAAGATGTTCATGGAGAATGTCCTCTATTACTCTCGTGGATTCAATCTGAAGTATTTTTGTGTAGAGGAATTCAATAACCATTTTCATCAATGAAGCCTCTCTACTACTGGTGCTCCTCCCTCTCCCCGTCCTGATCTTGTCAGTACTATCATCTACATCTTATGCCACTCAGGGTTCTTACCTCTTTAAAATAAAGTCAGCACATTTAGATAATAGTTCGAACATGGACTCCTTACCAGACACGACAGACACGATAAGTCTACCGAGAGGATTATGAACATCTTTATGTATCTTGGATTTTATATAAAACACTGGTAAGAAGGGTTCTTTGAAATTCAGGAAATCAGACTTTTACATATTAATATAATCCCCTGCCACTATGAAAGCTGATTGGTCACTAATGATGTTTCCCATTCAATCAGGGCATCTATGTTAATGGGATTGTAGCTCTCTCTTTCTGCCAGTAGTACTCATTGATACACTTGAACCTGCCATTAGAAATATGGCTATTCATTTGTCCACATCTTTTATGATAGATTTGTGGATTACTAGATGTGTTAGTACTTTATACTTGAATACTAGGGACTTGGGGGATTGAGTAGAGGTTTCAATAGTAGAATAGTAGAAGGGTTTCATTGGCCTGTAGCATTATCTGTGCCTGCTTACTGGTTTTCTTTTTAAATGGTGCATTGATCTTGCTAAGGAGAGCATTGCATTCTGACTGGCATTCAACAAGTCTATGTGGGTGAGTACATAACTCACTGTTAATTACAATTTCACCCGGCTCAGTGTTGATTGTGTCCTTTTTGGTCTCCCCATTCCCAATCCTCCCCCTGTTTCATCCTAAAAGATTTGGTCTTCCCATGTGGTGCACTTGGGGTATATTCTTACATCTCTTTGATGTGGCAGACTATTCTTACCTCTGGTTGGTCCTATCCCTAAGTCCCCCGTTTCTGTTCCTTCCTTTTTACTGATGCTGTGCAAGCTGAAAGAATTGGCTGTATACCTACATTTCCGTGTTGTCATGATGTAAATGCTGGAGTGATATTGTTCTTCTGGTATGTAGCCTTAGGTTGTATAAGGGAATGTCATGTATTGTCTAAATTGTTCGTAACATTTTTAATTATTTCACTCATATTGACAGACAAATTCTTTAAATTTTTGGATTACTTGATTCATTTTTTCCAATGTGTTCTTGCATGTATTTAGTATTAGTGTCTCAATGTTAAACTCACATTTTTATAGAGCTTCTGCTAGTTGCCTATCAACATCCCTTGCAGTTTTGTACAATGAGTACTAAACAGTCTATTTCACACATTCATTGCATGTCTTTAGTTTGTAGTACAGTCTTTAAAATACAGGAACAGTCTCAGTTGGTTTTTAACTATCAAGCCTTATAGTAGGGTTTCTTTCCTCAAGTATTCAGCCATTAGCGAACCATGCATCTATGTCGTAATCATTATTTTCCTGATCTGGGTCATCTCATTACATTCTAACAGACCAGCCGATGTGGTACCACATTCATTTAATACTTTTACAGATGACCAACGCTCTTCTTTGTATTGTTCAGTACAGGGCACCACCATATTCTCTTCCATTTCTGAACGTATGCATGCCTTGTACATTTTTACAGGATTCTTGTACATATGTGTATAGATTCCTCTTCTTTACCATATGTTTAGGATTCTCTGCTATAATTCCTCCAATCTTGTCTGCAGTATCACAATAATGTTCAACATCGGGGACACAGGGACCTATTTCATAATTGCATAGGGCAGTGGGAAGACACACCTCGTAAATAAACACTGCAAGTACTCCAAAGCCTCACATTTAACTTTCAGATTGCCATGACACAGAACAGGACGACGCAAGAGAAAACACTAAGAAAGGATAAACAAAATGGAACCAAACCAGGACACCACACCATCAAAATCCAGCACAGCAACAGAGCATACACTGATAAGCACAACAGAAAAAAGAACACACTCAAAAACAAGACAAAAATCATTATAACACCATACCTCACCATGGACCATCCTACAGGACAGCAAATAACCACCGGTATTGCTAGACACACCAACAGGTGTGAGGAATCTGGGGACGCCCTCACTTCTTTCCCCAACATATCCTTCTCCCAGGTGGCCAGAGAAAGGCCATCACTATCAGATCCTGACTCTAGGGGTGTGGGGGTGGATATGCAAGGGAGGACTACCTGGGTGGACAAGACTTGGGGAGTGGAGGTGAGACAATGTATTTTTTTATTTTTTTATTTGTTACAGCTGAAAAAACAGCGTTTCGAATGTTACCTATCAGAAGAATATTTCAAAGTTGATCATTTACACCAAATTCATTGAGTCAAAATTGAAAACTAGAAATAAAAGATACAATTAAAATATACTCTTCAAATCAATTATGTACAATAAGCAATATTATAAATGAAAATTCCAGACACAGCATTTTCATATATACAGGCTGAGTTGGATACATTTCTGATCAAATGCTATGACCATCAACTGTTCAATTAATCAGGTTAAAAGACAGCTCAATAATCCAGCTAATAATAATATATCCTTTATAGCAAGAAAACCTCCGGGTTCAGGTAATGTCATTTCCCGAAAGAGGTCATGATAGATTAAGCGATTGCATGAATTTAGCAGTAGGTATGTTGGTCAAAACTCTATGACAATCAAATAATGCTCTCCACAGACTTTCAAAGGTTGTTATACAACAATTTGAGGACAGATGGAAGAAATATTTTGTCCTAGCTTCACAAAGTGCAGTGCATTCAGAGATTAGAAGTTTTATTGTCTCAGGTTGAGATACATATAAACAAAATCTTCAAATGTTATCTTCTTTAATAATTTTTTATGTATTGGGAGAACATCATTTGTATACCACAGATTGAGTCTAAACCTCATAAATAGCCCTCTTGTTGATGGATCCGGGAACATAGTCATGTATGGTTCAATCTCATTCAAAGTCTTCGACAAAAAGGCTTGATCTTTGAATAAGTGTAGTCTAGTACAATGTTTTCTTGTTCTAATCCATTCTCCAAGCCATATTTGTTTTAGCGCTATTCAGAGTAATAATTAGTAAGGAGTCGGAGAACCCAGCAACTTGTAGCGATTCTTGATATTTTGATCTCCAAGTTTGCATTTTAGTATGTTTGCTCGTGATAACGTAACCTGATACAATGCTCATTAGGGTATTTTTTCTTGAAGGCAACAGTTACTTTCTTTAAAGTGAAAACAGCTTCTATTTATACTTGGCTTGCAGGGAAACAATTCCTTGTTTGTGTTGAATGGCACACATAGAGATTGTTTGAGGCAGAGTTAAACTGATCTCTGTAAAAGACCCTCCACCCTCAACCAATATGTCCCAGGTTGCCATGTCCTGGTCTCTGCACTATAGGTGAGAATAGGGGCCACCTTTTCATTAAAAAGGATGATAGTAGGTGTTAATGAAAATTTACTGTATCTAGCCTGTATAATACATGCCTGAGATACAGCCGTTTTCAATTTCCTTTGTAAGTCGAGATGGTAAGATTTATCAGAAGGGTGGTTACAAATACTGAGGACAAGATATTTATATTCCTGGACCAACTGTAGCTGATTTCCTTGGAGCATCCATCTGAATATCGTCTTTCTCTTAGCCTGCCTGTCATCATCAATCATAACCTTACATTTACATTGGTTAACCTTGAGCAAGTTAGCATTTACATAATCGCCCAACTGTGTGAGAAGCGCTTGAAGTCCCCTGGGTGTTTTAGTTAACAACACAAGGTCGTCAGCATAGAACAGTCAGGGGATTGCGCGCTCCCCCATTGGGGCAAATCAGAGGTGTCCTCAGCGAATTGGTATTGTATATCTGCAAAAAAGAAATGTAAAAGTGTTGATGCGAGTATATACCCCTGCTTAAGGCCCCTATAGGTGATAATAGGGTCTGACAGGTTGCCATCTAAAGAGTGGCGGATTTGTACAGTGGTGTGTGAGTGTACTTGGTTTATCCAATATAGCAGGTGAACAGGGCAGACGGCTCCGGATAACTTGTCCATTAATTATTCTCTCCACACTGAGTCGAACGCTGCTTGAAAATCTATAAAAGCCATATAAAAAGCTGCTTTTTGAGGTGTTCTTGCAGTTTCATGGCGTGTATAGTGTGTAAGTTTATCGCTGTTCCCATTGCTGCCTCAAACCCAGTTTTATTCGGATCTTGTAGATCCGTTTTTGTGATCCATTGATTAAATTCTCTCAGAATGAGTCTGGCAAACAGCTTTCCAGGGACATCAAGTAGAGTGATTGGTCTGTAGTTTCCAGGATCTCTACCGTCAACCTTCTTATATATCAGAATAACAATGGATTTTCTCCAAGAGGGAGGGAGCTGGCGAGTTTGAATCATCTGAGAAAATATAACCATTAATATTCTGGCCCATGCTTACGGGTGGGCTTTCATCATCTGGTTCAATAGTCCGTCCGGGCCGGGGACCCAAAATTAACTTCATCTCATGATATATTAAAGTATATCATCGACTCAAACTGCAAGGGATGGTTGCTCCAAGATTGGTCAGCTGCCTTGCCTGATAGGGCTTTGGTCGCATATAAGCTTTTATAAAACATTAGCCACACCTCCTCAGGAACTACGTTTACCTGTACACCCAATTGTGATGATCCATTTGCTATATTTAAGAACCGCCAAATACGAGCCAAGTTCATGGAAGCCAAAACATTTAACATTTGTTCGGCTTCTCGTTGATACATCATGGCTCTTCTGGCTTTAATCCAGTTTTTATATTGGCATTTTAACTTCCTTAACCTTGTTGTCATAAGGGAAGAGGGTCAGGATAGTAGCTTCCTTTTCTCAGCTCGATAAATAGCTTTTCTACCAGCTAATTCATGATCATGGGTGTGTAATTTATTCATAATGATCTTAGGAATCGGATGTATTTTGGTTTTCAAAATGTGCATAACGGCTACATATGAACAGTGGCGTAACACAAGCTCTGGGGGCACCTCTGCAGGCCATGTTGAGGGGGCCCCCCCAACTCGGCAACAAATTACAAGTCACGCCACACTCTGGGCCGCCCTAGATTACCACGCTTGCGCAATACGCACAAACGTGTTGCTGAAGGGGTATGCCACACACTGCACTAGGAGAAATATAGAAATATGTGTTTTAATCCAATATACAGCACACTTTCTGCGAAAAATTGACTACAAAGCCACAGTGTTTGCTATTGTTGTGTAGGGTAACAGCAATCCAAAACATGCAAGTCACCAACAGTGCACATGAACATTAATGCTTTGCTATTAAAAATGCCATGCCACAATGAAAACATGTCCAACTGGCTGCACAATGTAGACCAGTATAGACGCATAATAACATTACAGTAACATTAAGACATAACTAGACTGGTTGCACCAAAATGCCAGTCGAAGCAATAAGACTCATCAAGAAGAGAGCACACATTCAATCCTGCGTCTCTACGGCCTCTAACAACACAGCCAAACTCTTTTAAATCTGCAAGGAACTGGCCAATCCTGTTGCGGTTTCTACCTCTCCTTTTCCCTCAACAGGACCTCCATATGGCTTTGGCCTCTCGATTCTCCGCTAAAACTCAGGACATCCTGTCCACTATCTCCTCTTCCTCTCCCTTTCTCGGCCCCCTTTGGCCATCCCTCCCTCTCCTCCTCCTTTCTCCTCTTTCTCTCTAACAACTAACAAGGTTTCTAGACAAGTCCAATCTATGGAAGTGTCGTCGAACAGGTGCTCGCCTGCTCCTCCAGAGCCATCAAGTACCACATTGACACGATCCAGCCTTGGCCGATTTCTGTAATCATTCTTTTGCCACTGGAACTTTCCCCTCATTCTTTTGCCACTGGAACTTTCCCCTCTCCCAAATTCTTGGAAAAGCTGGGCAATTGCCAGCTTACACTCCACACTGATTCTGTTGGATGTCTCCATGACCATCAGTCTGGCTTAAGAGCTGCCAGAGGCACGGAAACTGCTCTCCTGAACACCTGTGCAGATCTGATCTCTAACCTTGATTCCAGCATTCCTTCTGTCCTCATCATCCTGGAACTGTCCTCTGCTTTCGACACGGTCAACCACGCCATCCTGATCAATTGACTCTGTGAGAACCTGGGCATCATGGATCGGGCCCTGGAGTGGCTGACCTCCTTCCTCTTGGACCGCCCCTCCCAGGTCCAACTTTGTCCCTTTCACTCCGCCACCTCTCTCTACATGTGGCATTCTCCAGGGCTCTATCCTCTCACCCTGGTTTTTCAACCTCTACTTGGCCCCTTTGACCCACCTGATCTCTACCTTCTCCTCTAACTTGAAAGTGTTATGCGAATGACACTCAGCTTTCCTTCAGGCTCCCCTCAGCCTACTCTCCTCTCTCGCTCATTCCTGGTGTCATCTTCAACTCCACTCTCTCTTTCACTCCTCACATCTCGGATGTCGCCAAGAAATCCCACTACCAGCTGCACCTCCTCAAAGGGACTCTTCCATTTCTCACTTTCCCCCAGAAGCTCACTGTCTCCAGAGCGCTGGTTCTCTCTAGGCTGGACTACTGCAACAGCCACTTTCTCAATCTGTCTTCCTCTACTCTCCACCCTCTGCAACTAATCCAGAACAGGACTTCAAGACTTATTCTTGGCCTCAAGCCCAGGGACTGTATCTCCATGAAATCTCTCCACTGGCTCTCGGTGGCTGCAAGGATCAAGTTCAAAGCCCTTTTCATTGTCCACAAGGCTTTCAGGGGCTGGTATCTACACTACATCCAACGCTATCTTCCAAAATACCTTCCTTCTCGAGCCCTAAGGGTTAGATACTTCTCCAGGCAGAGAGTGGGGGGGGTAGATGCTTCTCCCCTGCAGGTGCCTCCCTCTGAAAATGGCCCCCCTGACCCTCCCAAACTTGAGCCGGACCACCTGAAGTTCCGGAAGCAGCTCAAAACGTTCCTCCTCTCCTCTGCTTTCTCTCTCTCCCTCCCCTGCTGACCTACCTGTTCGCTGTACCAACTGGTTGCTTGGCTACCCTCTGTCTCACTGAGTCTAGGCTCTTTCTTGATCAGTCACCCTTGCACTGCCTCCAGGCCTAGCACGCAGTTAGGGGCTGTAACTGTAACCCTACAGTACCTTGTTCTCCTTGCACTATCCAAAGCCGCGCTGCACTGGCGGCACTTACTCAGAGTATTGCTGCCCTGTTTTCCCCTCCCCTCTCCCTTGCACTTCCCCCCTCCCTTCCCCCTTGCACCTCTCGTTCTCGCACTTGCACGATCTGAATGACACAAAGCTTAGTAAGATCATTTGTCTTGTCCTCCCTCAGTTTTCCTTCTCTTGTTGTGCCTAAAAAACACTTGTGTATAGGTGTGTTATATATGACTTATCATATCATAACATATAATTTTATCACAGATGCCCAGAAAAATATACAGTGCCGCAGTAAGAAATGGCTAGACTGGCAGAACCCAAATGCCAATCTAGCCAGGTAATTACACTTAGCAGGACTGCTTTATCCGAAATGCCCAGTTAAAAAAAAGTCATACCAAACTGAGGAATGACTAGACTGGCAGCACCAAAATGCCTCTCTAGCCTCTAATACCACATATCATGCTTGCTTAGCATGGACCATTTTGATTAATTGCATAGTGCCTCATACACAAGTACTGCCTCATACACAAGTACTAGGATGAGGAAGAATAGGGCTAGGTGTAAAGAAGAGTACCAATAATTAATCAAGGCATTAAACACAAGTAGTGGTGCAACACCATTGAGCTGACTGGGCTTCAGCACACCCCCCCCTCCCCACTGAAATTGTGGGCTATGTTGACTTGACCTGGCTGACTTTCAGAGCAGTTGCCGGACAGAAGAGGACACCGATGTTAAACAGCACCTGGGTTTTGTCATTAACAAGGGCCCAGCCCAGCAATTACTAATGTACACCATTTCACTGTTAGTACCTGCATTCAAATGCCAAATTTTTTAAGCAATTGAAATTGTGATTTGGGTTTAGTACTTGCATGCCAGGGAGTGGTTGGAAGGGTAGCGCGGAAACAGGAGACCAGTCATTCTCACAGCAGCCCATAAGTGGGTGCTTTCAGACCTAAAGGAGAGAGTTAACTGCTTGTAACATTGAAGCTGCACTAGAATAGTCTCATTAAAATGCATAAAGAAGTTAGATGCCCCCACACAAATAAGTTTGCTCCTCCCCACCTCACGTGAAGTTAGCACCTCTCCCAGCAATTTAAAGTTAGCCCCCCTGAAATGTAGGTTTTGTTGCACCCCTGAACACAAGCACACACACCATTCACCATATATACACACGCACACCCAGCCATCCATATATTTAAGTGTGCACCCTTTCACCATACAGGCACAGCCAGGCAGCCACCGTACATTTAAGTGTGCAACCTTTCACCACACAGGCACACACACCCAGGCACCTACCCATACATTTAAGTGTGCACCCTTTCACCATACAGGCACACCCAGGCAGCCACCCATATATTTAAGTGTGCATCCTTTCACCATACATGCACACCCAGCCACCCATACATTTGTGTGCACACTTTCACCATACCCTCACACAGACAGTCACCTATACATTTAAGTGTGGACACTTTCACCATACAGGCACAACCAGGCAGCCACCTATACATTTCAGTGTACATCCTTTCACCGTACACGCACACACGCATACCCAGCCACCCATACATTTGTGTGCACTCTTTCACCATACACTCACACACGCACATGCCATGGGTTGAGGGGAGCCATAATACTTCAAAAATACATTGGGCCTCATTAGGATCCTGGCGGTGACGGTATGAATGGTGTCGGTAAGGCACCGGCACTGTTCATACCGTCCCGCCGCATTACGAGTTCTGCTCGCGGGTTCCTGACAACCCGCCAGGTCTTACCTGGCGGGCTGTGCGGCACCCGCGAGCATAACTTGTAATTGCGCCGGCACCGTTATCAATGGTGCCGGCGCAACCATGCTCCCCACCCCCATTCTGCCCCATTGGGCAGAATGGGGATCGGGCGCCCGGCAATACCGCCACCCGCGAATGGGCAATTACCGGCCCATTCATCTTGTAATGGGCCGGTTATTGCCCAATCGCGGGAGGCGGTGCCGGTAGCGAGAATGGCGGTAGCCGTGCCTGCTATACAGGCACGGCTACCGCCATGCTCGTAATGAGGCCCATTGTTTCTTTTTGAAGTCACTCTGACTTCATAAAGAAATGATTTCCATTAAGGACTGCACCATAACAGAAATAATTTCTTTATGAAGGCAGAGTGACTTCAAAAATAAACTATTTTTGAAGTCATAGGGCTTCCCCCACCCCATGACACGGAGGCCTCCAGCCTAGGGTCTTCATGTCATGGGGTGGGGGTAGCCACTGGACTTTTTGTACTCACTCTACCTTCATAAAGAAATGATTTCTGTTACAGAAAGCATTTCTTTAGAAATGCAGAGTGAGTTCAAAAAGAAAAAAGAAAATGTAAAATAAAAAAAATATATATATATTTTTTTACTTCCAGTGGAGCCCTTTCCAGAACATGTGGTGGTGGGCCTCCCCGCACCGCGGGGGGTGCGGGGCCCCTGTTACGCCAGTGCATATGAACCATGGAAAGTACTGGTATCTGGTTGCAGGGTATTAGACGGATTTGTTAAAAGATTGTTCAGGTCATGTAATAAGTTAGTTGTCCATCTGAATCTGTCCTTGCCTTGCCACTCGAGACTGTCATGTGACGGGCCAAAAAGGGATGGAGGACTTTTTAGAATTAGACCAGTTCCACATAACAGATAGTAAATCGTGGTCACTGAAAGTTTGGGGTTTAATTTGAAATCGGGAGATGCAAGAAAATAGATGCCTATCTGGATATATGTAGTGAATGAGTGTGAGCTGTTTTCCTCTATGTCAAGTATGAGCTGGGGGAATGTCCCCTTGAATACACCCATAGGTCATAAACATTTGGCGTTCCTTCATGAGCGTGTTTCAATGTATTGCCACAGTTGTAAGTGGTTTTAGAGGTTTTTTAATGCATGTGATGTTCAAATCCCCTACCAAGATGGTGTAATCGGTAGAAGGGTCCAAGATTATTAGATCCAGAAAGGATTCTCAGTCTTTAAAGAAATCATCATCCTGAATCCCCACGTGATTCCAATACACATTTATTAATGCAATAGTTTGATTTTATTTGAACCCATTGGAGGAAACTTCATGGAGGTCCAAGGTTCTATAGATATAGTCGAAGCCATTTTCACGGCCACCATCTAGCCAGCCATGGGACATCCTCTAACTGGTAACTTAGCTGGAGGGTAGAATGTGTTGTTCCCACAAAGGAGGCGCAGTAAGCCAAACTTCCTGTAGGGCTATTACGTCATAATCCCCCAAAGGATTCACTTTAGTATTGGTCAGATGTTTATGTCCTCTGGTGTTCCAAAAGGCCAGGGAGCAGGAAGAGAATTGAATGGATTGTTAATTCAAGTTCTGAAATGCTCTTCTAATTATCACTGAGTCTGTTTTAGATCCATCTTGTGTGCACATCGAGGTGGAAGAGATTTTATTTTGGTATAGATCCTGCATTGATGTATATTCTTTCCCATAATTGAGAATATATAGATGGTCTAGAGATGCATGATTAATTAAGAGAAAGCCCAGGCTATATAACTCTGCTTTAGCTTGCCATAGCATGTTCATCACTAGGCCTGATCTCATCCACAGTGTGACTACGGACAGGTCTTGGACGTGGATTAATTCAACTTGCTCAATATCGCTTGAGCACAGATCTTCTAGGGCGGGTATGTCGCCTAGTATATTCATGACACAAGTTATGTTCAAGTCATACGTTGGAAAGGGATGGCTTCTACATTGTAAGATTAAGTGATGCAGGCCTAGCCTCTTGCCTTGTGTAAACAGCCTCAGGGCGAGTCCCTTGTTTGAGGATGATGGGTTCTGAGATTGTGCTTTTTTATTTCCACTACCAGCAAAGGCAGCTTGCAGATGCTTTCTCGATTGACTGTCTTGTGGTTGGTGCATATTCATAGATTGTGGCAAAGTAGATTTGGAAAAGTAAAGTTGTACAGGTTTAGCGATCTGCTCCCGCCTCTGTTCCAGAGTCAGAACGTTTTTGGCATCCAAGGCAGGAATATCTCTGGGTTCTATTTTGTTATCGTCCTGTTTTAATGGTGCTTTGAAAGTAAGGTTTGCGGTAGGTGTAACTAACTCAGATCCTGCAATATTTGCGAGCCATACCACACGGTATTCCCTTTTACGCTGTGCATGCCGGCTACTCTGTTCCCGGCAAGGGGCGTGGCAGCCCCTCAGCCAATGAGGAGGTTTGAAACGGGGCAATACCCGCTCCGAGCCTCCCCATGGCTGGAGGCTTCCTTCGTCCCCCGCCGGGGACTCACGTAAGATTTTTTTTTTCCTCCCTCCTCCCACCCCACCCAAATTACCTTGTATCCTGCGATCTCCGGCAGGGGACGATGGAAACCTCCAGCCGTGTGGAGACTCGGAGCGGGGAAATCCCCGCTCCAAGCCTCCACACGGCTGGAGGCTTCCATCGTCCCCTGCTGGAGACCGCAGTACTTTTTTTTTTTTTCTTCCCCGTCCCCCTCCCTTCCGCCCTCCCAACCCCACTTACCTTCTATTTTCTTCTGGTCTTGGGAGCGAATGCGCTGCGAACACTTGTGTTCCCAGCGCGTCCGCTCCCGGTGGCCGCCATGGAAAGGGAAAACAGACTACATTTTCCCTTTCCCGGCAGCCATTTTTGTTCATTTTTTTTGTTTTTTTCTGTTTCGAAACAAGTGAAACAGAAAAAAAAATGCCATTAGCACCCCAGTCTAACAGGCCGGGGTGCTAATGGCAATAAGACCCGAGGCGTCGGGCCAATACCACCCCAGGTAATGCTACAGGGCATTACCTGGGGCGGTATTGGCCCGCCGCCTCGGTCTTATTGCCACAGTAATTACTGTGTCTTCGTTTGCTGGAGTAGTGATGTCACCTTTATCCTGCGGTTCACTTAATTCAATCAATGTGTTCAGAGGTTCGTATTCTAGGACTTGGTTCTATGACTTTTGCTTCTGACATTGTAGATTTTTCTGTTGTACCAATTTACAGTATTTATTAACAATCGCAGATCTGGCCACACTCGTCCTAGACTTGGGTATTGTGAGGTTCTGTATAAAGTGATGAGAGCTGGAGGTTTTAACAGCAGCTGTCATCTTTATGTTTTTGGTTTTCATAATCTCTGTTACTGGGGTGGTCAATTTAGGATTCATATTAAACATGTCGTAGTTTGATCTACCAGGTCCTGGGACCACTCTAGGTTCTTGAGGGATTTCTGATCCAATTGTTATCATGCTCATATCAGGTTGATCAAGCAGATGTACTTGTGTGTGTTTAGATTTTCTCGTTTTCTTTTTTAGACATGGTTTCTTTGGATGGCATACTGATTCTAAGCTGTTATTCAACTGGGAAGATGAGGAGCAGGGCGTTTCTTTCAAAGCTTGCGGTTGAGTGTTGGATATTACACCTATTCTGTCTTTATTCAATTGACTAAATATCTCCTGTTCTGTTGAAGTGCTACCGTCTTTCTGCTTCCTGTTTGTTAGTTGCTGCAATAGGCTATATTGGTTGTTGAGTTTAGTATCCAACGTCTCATATAATCTTGTGAGTGAAAACAGAGCAGCGTTCATCACCCACACGGATGTTTCATCTCCCATATTTTAGTCCATTTCCGCAATATTGACAATACCTGAGAGGAGGTTACCTTCCGTCTTGGGGTCGATTGTGTAAAAGAGATTGAGAGAATTGAGGAGTTTTGAGGAGTTTTGCGCCGAGGGGGAAACCAGAGCGGGCGATTGGGAGAGGTCTCTTGTCATGGGCTTGTGATTGGAATAATGAAGAGGCTCAACTTGCTTGTCGCCCTGTGCTTCCAAAGCTACTTTGGTTGGTGTTTTAGTTAAAGCGGGGCAAGGTAACAGATCAGTTTGAGTAACCGAGATAACCACGGGTGAGCATGGAATCGGTTTGTCCTTCAGCTCTATCGGGCCTGTAGAAAAAGCATGTACTTGCGCCGTCATGAGCTCCTGCTGCAGCATTAATATGATAGCTGCGGGAGCCTCACGGAAAGGCAAGGTTAGCAAAAGACCTGCTTCTACGTGCAATTCCGTCACTGTATCTGTTAGATCATGCCTCTCAGTGCTCTTTTTGACCATCAGGAGAGCTTTCGGCACCGCGGGCGTTTCCGAAGACGGAATAATCACCGCGCCACTCGACCCCCCTTCTGAGGCACAGAACTTCCATATGTCAGAGGTTAGAGAAATCGTGCGTGTGCTCAAAACAGCATTGCTGCTGCACGTTAGTTTAATGGTGCATGATGTGCTTTTTGGAGTAATCAGAGCGTCGTAAGCCCGACTGAAAATTTCTTTAGCAGGCGGCATATCGGAGATACGGGCATAAGGGTGTAAAAGCCCAGCATAAGCAATTTTACGAATTATGATATACACATACATGTAAACAGAAATTAATAAATAAATAGTCGCTCACCCGCTCCCAGCATCCAGCTGACAGCACTTGTCAAATGCATTTCTCAAAATGCGCTCTTCTCAAAATGCGCCCGCGCAAAATGCATGTTGCCTGGAGATTATAAAGGATGCTGGGAAGGGGGTGGAGTTGGGGCTGAATAAGCCCTAAAAATGAAAAAGAAATGGATATAATTAAAATAAAATAAGTAAATTTAAACGTGGTGAGTCTCAGGTCTTGTGAGTAAGGTCCCTTAAAGTCCTTCGCAGCACTCCATACCAGGTTGTTTGTCAAATTGAGCAGCGAATCGTGCCAGGAGCCGACATCACTTGTCAAATGCACTTCTCAAAATGTGCGTGAGACACTGTATTCCCCATTTCCCTTTAATATAGAGTCTGCCATCCCTCAGGCCTTTATATGTTTTTGCTAGTCCTTCCACCTTTTTCCTGTAAATCATACCCCAATAGACACCAGTTAGGTACGGGGACGAAGAAGTGACAAACCAGAGTAACACATTCTCTTGTTATTGACTCACGCATGTGCCTACACCAGTTAGGTACTGGGATGAGAAGGAGGCAAGCAAAAACAATGCAGAACTCCCGAGCCGACCGTGAGCGCAGACCTCTCTAGGAAGGCGGTGTGACAAACGGAGTGCTCGAGAACCCCTTTTAGATGCAGATGGTATGCAGAGGGAAGCAAGACTGAAGGAAGCGGGAGGACTGTGGCGTACTTTGGAAAGGGAGCCAACGTGAACAGGCGAAGCTTCCAAGTGAGTCCCGAGCTGAGAGATACGTGTCAGTGGCAGGAGCGAAGGCACAGAGAACCGCTGTGGAGATCGAGTGAGGTGCTGCATAAGAGAGAGAGAGCTTGTGGCAGCTGGAAGCCTCGCTGTAGTGCCATAAGCAGCAACCAGTGAGTCAACCTAGGCAGGGGGACACCGGAATTGCAGGAGAGCATGTCAGACCTCTGAGAACCTTAATTAATGCCGATACAAATAAAATCAAGCACTTTTGAATACCAATGTGAATGAAAGCAAGTACTGTTGAATACCGATCTGAATGGAAGCAAGTACTGTTGAATACCGATCTGAATGAAAGCAGTTTTGTGGAATCAAACAAGCAATGACAAGAACCACAGAAGCATATGAAATTGCACCAAGTGAATAGTGTACACAAGCAATGGCAAAGCATCATGAGGATGTGAAATGAAAATAAACCAAGCACCACTGTAGCGCGGACCAGTGGCAACGTGCATACTGTGAGACAGGCATGGTATCAATAGAGACACAGTACTCGCTGTTTTTTTCCGGTAGGGGGGTGGATACACCTTCAGCTCAGACCTGGAGGAAAACCCACCACCCCACCGGCATATTTGGAGTATGCCGGTGCAGTAATGTGCCGGTATGCAGTAATACCGGCACGTTATTACCTCACCAGCGCACTCATAATGAGGCCCTTACACTCTTTCTGGGATGACCCTCCTCAATGACACCTTTAGATACTGCAACTATTTCTGAGGCTTTTTTTATCCAAAAGGTTTGAAGATCTTATGGGTGTTTCAGCAAAAAATGACCTTAATCGCTACTTGGTGTTCAAAATGTTAACAGGGAGGAAACCGTCACTGACCGTTTTTCCATCCAGAAGGGAGTGTATCCCCCATATGAATCTGATATTAAGCATTCCCACTTCAAACCCGCCTTAACATTAGTGGTGGACAGATGTTGCAGGCATTTTGCCTCCTTGGCCTGGAAACACTGGCATCCTCAGAGCACTGCGTCATGTGTGGTCTTCTGTTCAGTATTAGCTGAGGCAGTCTGAGTGTTGCTTTGCATGATGCTGCTCCTGCCCTGCCAACATTTGCTTTGTTTGCTTTTAGGATTCATGTCGAGTCGGGCAAGAAGTAAAAGAGATAAAGAATTAGGTGATTTAAATGTGTGTGTTATACCGGGTGTTTGTATACAGCTGATTTATCTTGCCTGTGTAACTCTGGAGAGGTTCCAAAAACACACTTGGTCACTGAGTGGCAGCTAAGCCCCTGGTCGAGGCTCCCAATCATTGGATGGCTGCAGTGGTAGAACTTGAGAAAAATGTTTAGTACTTTCAGGCAACATGAATGGCAGTAATGACGACTTGTTGGAACTTGATTTGTTATTGACAAAGTCTTTCTATTTTATGTTTAAATGTATAATCTCAAGGAACATATCATGCTCTCATCCCAGAATATAAGCACCAGAGTCAAGAGTCCAAATAATCCATTGATCTCATCTCACTGAGAAGAAGAAAAAAAAGATTCACATATCATGGTAAAAACACTGTTTACAGATACTGAGAAAACTGTCTGTTAAAAAGCTTGAGTCTGTTCCTCTGAAAGCGCAATGAAAGGTCCACTGAAGTGCAATGTAAGGTCCTCTGAAGTGCAATGAAAGGAGCTCTGAAGTGCAATGAAAGGTGCTCTGAAGTGTAATGAAAGGTCCACTGAAGTGCAATGGTAGGAAGCACCAAACCACGAGTCAGGGCGATCATCAGATCTCATGTTGATTTACAGATTCATAAAACATTCCCATTCAATGGCATGAATAAAGGATCTAAATAAGATGGTAAATACAGAGTACCAGGCTTCTAAGACAAGACTAAGCAAGTTGTAAAAGTCTTCAACCTATCTTAATATAGAATTGTAAGCTGCCTCAGCGCACAGGGCAATACTTCCTTAAGGGGTCCAGTTCCAGTGCAATGTTATTGCTATTTCTGATAAGGTCTCCTTCCTTGCTCTTGGGAGAAGGTTGGGGTGACTGGGAGGTCGGATGCTGCCACCTTATACTCGGCCTTGGAATCCCCTGGCTCACCCCACAATGCCCCAAGTCATATGATTGGGGCTTGTCACCAAGGTCGAACCTATCACCCTGTGATTTTCAGGGGATAACCTGCCAAGAAGGTTTCTGCTGAAAATGGCACCCTTCCTTGTGCAGCTGTGCCCCAAATAAGGCCTGAAGGAGCAGGAATATTTAAAGTGCTCACACACTTGATCCACAGGTAATTGTCAGAAACTGTTTTTATCAACTCAGTGCTCTAAGGCACATCATTCCCTCCTTAATATTCACCCACAGAACTCCGCTGTGATATCCGTAGTGCAGACTTCCTGAATACCTCATGAGAAAGCTACAAAGAGTCCAAAATGCAGAAGCTTTACTACTCCTCGTGGTTAACAGGTTTGAACATATCTCCTCAGCACTACACACACTTCACTGGCTTCCCCTGAGAATGCCATCTGTGCTGCCCACTGATATGTTGTGGAAAGGGCGGGCTATCAACCAAAAGGAATTTTTTCCAGCACTACCCACCCTTCAGGACTCAGGAATACAGTAATTCCACACTAGCAATAATCACAAACATCAACAGGAAACATCTTGGAGGATCCTCAAAACCGCCAGACATTCAGGAAACAATGTGAATTTCAACTAACTAGACCAGACAAATGGTAATGAACCAAGTACTACAACAAGCCATTTACATGATCCCTCAACATGGGTAGTTTGCTGAAAAGGTGCCTACCTTATAAAGAAATACACCCAAAACTATCAATCCAACCAAACAGACATCTCAGCATTGCCAACATTGCTCACAATAACCCTCCTCTCAACCTAAAATTCATCATTGGAGCATAACTCACAAATAAATATCTTATAACAATATCCTCACTCAACGCTCGGACCAAAATCTCACTTAGGATCCAATAGCTATACTTCATGCTATACTTCATGCCGCACAAACCGCTACGGACATCCAAATGCAAGACAGCCACCCAGCTACAGATTCCCTGCCACTGCATAGCACTGGAGTGCACTGCAATTTTACTCTACAAGGAAGGGCTCTACAACCAAGATCCAGGAAGCAGCCTAACCCTAACACATCACACTTTTATTCTGTTCCCTCAACTAACTCCTCACTCACATTTCTTGCCATATGACCCTTTAGGCCTAATCTATTAAATGTACCACTGCCATTTGATTATCCTATCAACAATCCAACAGCACACTGCTCGTAACCAAGGGGCTGCCTCACAGCTAACCTGCTTGGTATGTACCCAACTGCCTAGGACAAAAGGACACAGAGTTACCACATTGGGCACATAGGTAACAGATACTTCTGACCTACACTCACCAACACTACAGACTTTAGGCATGTGTTTCCCACCTGTCCCACTAAGACTGCCCCACCCCTTTCTCCTACACAGCCACATGCAGCACGGCCAACATTAGTGTAGGGTTGTTTGAGCCCAGTGAGACTGCAATTGTGGTGCTGCAAGAAACTGCTCGAGACAGATGGAGGTAGAGAGGAGAGAAGAGGAGGAGGTTGGATGGAGAAAGGCTGTCAAATGGAGACAGTGAAGTTGAAGGAGGAAAGAGGAGCTTGAAGAACCAAGTTTGGAGAGGAGGATGAAGAAAGATGGGAGGAGGTGATGATTCCGGAGGGAGTGGTGATTCAGGATGAGGTGGTTATTCAGGAAATGGTGGTGCTGGAAGAGGAAGTGACTGTCACCGTTTCTGGATCTCACCTGGGTCTCGCTGTCACTGATGGAAACTTCGGAATCTGATATGGCTGGGTTTTCTACTTCTGGGGATCCCTTCTTTATGAAGAGGTAGGGTCTATTCGGGGAGCTGGCCACTCTTGTTGGAATGTGGAAACAGCACCAACACCAAGGACGTACCTCTATTGCAGCCCTAATAGGGGAAAAAGCCAAGTGGCACAAAAAAACCTGTTGAAAGTATTTGGCGGGAGCAATAGCGGGTTTCCAGAATATTGGTGGAGAAACTGGTATGGACGTTGGTAGGCGATGGTACCAAGGAGTAAAGTGAATAAGTTGTGTTCCAGCCACTGGTCGAATGTTCAAAGTAATAATGCAGAAATATTTCACAGTAGAGACTCTGTGTACAGGGAATGCTGCAGCAGGATAATGAGGCAAGGCTGCTGACCAAGTTCACTGCTGACAATTGAGACAGGAGACCATACAGGTAGGAATAGTATAGAGGAACCCAGCAAAGATGCTGTAACGTGAGAACTAATTTGAGTGCAGCAGGTACAAGTACAATAGTAGCAGATAAAAAGAGAAGGACAAACGAAAGTGCCGCGTACCGTACAAGCAACGCTGGAACCGGAAAATGCTCAACACGGTATGCACGTGGAAAGAACAGAAAGGAGAGAAAAAACAAACCCACTTACCGGAGTAACAGTAAGATGCCCTGGACCCCGTATCAGGAGGAAGGCAGCGGAGCGGCAGGGCAGTACAACACAGGATGAATAGAAAATCCCACAATAAGCAGGCAAGTTTAGACAGAAATGAAGGCAAAGAAAAAGTCGAGATAATGCAAGCCAGTACAAAGAGCTGGGGGGGTGCAGTGAGTCAAGGCTCATCACCAGCCGTAAGCGAAACAGGGAAAAATAGAAAAAAGAAGGTAGGCTGGTGCCAGAATGAACAATAGAATCTGCAAGGAATGCAAGCAGTTTTACTGAAAGCAAAACGGACCAAGCAAAGCCAGAAAGATTAAACGTCCTAGAGTTACAACACACTGAGGGGAGGGGCCAAGGAGGTGATATAGGAAACAAGGAGGAGAAAGACTAGACCATCAGCATGCACTTAGATGGCACTTTAATGGTGGAACTTCCACCGTGTCCAGTGCTTCCATGCACCAGCCCTCATGAGAGTGACAAGCGATGAGGAGGGGGCAAGTAAGGAGACAATGGGGAGATCTAAGGAGGAGCATAAAGACCAATAGGCGAAGGAAGATCAGGAGGAGGGAAGGAACCTGATAAGAGTGGATCATACCATGTAATATGGTATAGTAGAGAAACATTTGTGGTTTGGATGGAGGAGATATAATGGATCCAAAGAAGGCTAAAGAAAGAGAGAGGAGAAGGCAATCCATGTCGTACAATTAAAAGGAGAGAGTTCAGGAGGGGAGGCAATAAGAGGAAGAGAAGGAGAAGTGAAGGTCCCATGGGACTGAGATGTTTCCATGTTGGTAAGGAGGTAGTGAATTGCGGGGTGTTGAGGAACAGGGACAGGACACCCAGAGAGGGTGAATGAGTGTAAAACAATTTCCAGAGTGTATACCAACTTAGGTGGGCCAGTTCCCGATGGAAACTCTGGAGCCTTGGCTGCCAGGAGGGATCACTCTCTTCTGCTGCTGCCTAGGGTCAGGGTTCATTTGTAACCTTAGGGATAGCCTTTGGTCGGGCAGGACGTAAAGGCTAGAATGATATTTAGTACAGGGGGTAGTCCTGACCTCATACATTTAAACTACAGTAGTTTGCTGTGGTGAAAACGTCTGACACATCTCCATATTATGTTTAATCCATCTTCATAAGTATGCATCATAGGAGGAAAGTACAAATCCAAATCATGGAAAAACTGAAAAAACAGTTGTTGAGACCTTTATTTACTTAGGTCGCATATTTCAGCATAGATAATTCAATATTGATGGCTGAAAAAATTACACATAGAAAGAATAAACAATTAACAATTAACCTGATCACCAGCTCGGTGAGTTTTGTAAACAATACAGGACATATATGTTAACAATGTTTAGTGCATCTTTGAATAGCATTACATGTCCACTGGTGACAAGAGGTCACTAAATTAAGCCTGTTATAGTCCATACAGTGCAGAATTCAAAAGTGACTTTTTAACAATGTGCCTACGTTTCCAAAATGGCACGTTTGTAAGATTAGTATAGGGTGTTACCTCCACACTCCTATACTGGTACTGTGTTATATTGCCTGTGTGCAGTGTTACCAAATATTACTTCATATTTGTTAACCTAATAATGTCTTGGCACAGTTACAACCCATATTTGCACAGTACAATGTTATTTGCTTCAAGAAACCTAAAAATAGGGTCTGCTGAGAGGCGACGTCAACATTAAGGTGGTAATAAAGATTCAGGTCATAGGTCTGTATGATGTGAGGGCTAGACGTGATGACGTGGGACGTTTCGGCAGTAAGAGGGTGGCAGCCTTCTTCTGGGGCCAGATCAAGCAGGTCTCCCTATGATTAAAACACAATATAAAAGACATTGTTGTATGTTCCAGAAAGTGGACCATATATGTGAATATTAAAACAGCCCGTGAGAGGCTACACTCTGAGGAGGACCCTCCGGTCCCAGGCACTGACCTTGCATTTGGAGGTTTAGGTGTATGAGCTGTTAGTTGGAGTTCTCATGATGAGCAAAATGGTGGCCCGCTAGCTGAGGGATGCAGGATGTTCACTGGAGTGCAATCTGAAAGAACACATTAAGTGGGTTTAGTCACATATATAGCTAAAAACGCCTTATTGTGGCTTTGTGGTGTGAGTGGCTCTCTACGGGTACCTGGTGGCTTGGGCAAAGCAGGACGTTGTGCTGCAGTGGTCCCTCGGTGTGCTAGGAGTCTCGGTGGCATGAGATCAGTTCCTTTTATTGATTAAAACATTTTGCCCCTTTTTCCTGATAACTGAGCACATTTTAAATGCATGGAAACCAGATTTGACAAGGCAAGAGACTTTTTTGTTTTGTAGTCAAAGACATTTTCAAATGCTCAAGAACATAAACTCATAGAACCCATGCATTTCTTCCACAACCGAAAGCTTTCCAAGGCACCGATAGAAGGGGAGAGTACATAGTCGAGTACAGTCTGCAGTCCCTGCAGTGAACTCTGCGCTCCAGCGCTACGTCTCTTTCATCCATCTGAACTTCTAATATTTTCATTTTCAGAATGTGGAAGGTGCGCTATGAACAGAACCATCAAGTGTCCTCATATTTGGAGTATATTTGAACTTTATTTGGACTAACTTTATCCTAACACACGCTTGTGTTTGTCATTTACTTCTTGACATGCTCACCTTTCTGTGACCCGCTACTTAAGAGGCTCAGCGCGTGCAACAGCACACGCGCACTGGCAAGAGTATGCAGTCGAGTAAGCTATGTGGCGCTATTCTCTTCTTTATAGCTGCCATGGCCACTTACAGGCTAACATCGGGTATGCCGTTGCTACAACGAGTTACACCTGCGTCTCATATAAATGCAGGCCCGTCTGTCTCCTTTGCAGAAAACTCAGCATTGGAGCTGGTTTTTGAGCCGATTTTCACAAAGACGTGCAGCCGTCTTCCTGACACGAGGAATTTCCTCACTTCTCATGATGCGCTTTTCAATCCAAAATCTAAGAACATTTGTAGTCTTGCATCACACACGCTTTCTCCTAGAGCTCCTTCCTTATGGAGTGAGGAGGCCATTAGCAATTCCAATGTTGCACCGACTCTCACTTTACCCGACAACACAATGCAAAACTACTTTACCTTGAACACATTCAATGACCCTTCTGAAGACTACTTCACTCCACCAAATATACCCTTAAAGCCAGCAAACTGTTGTTTTCCGTTGACTGTGCATGTTGTTGATTAGTCGGCTTTTCCCCCTCTGTATTCCCAAATTGTTCACAATAGCTGTACTATACCGCCAGCTCTGCAAAGCAATCCTAAGCTTAATAAATCCTCTAGCAAAACAAGTTCACCCTGATGATACTGAACTAGAGGCTCCCTCTTCTCGACTATCTGGCTATCCATCCCTATTTTCAACACAGCCCAACAATCCACACAAATGTTCACCTGAGATGGAAACCTCACCTGCTGAGACCTTCTCCAAACCGGCCCCTCGTCCCTCATTTGGTTTCTGTATTGCTCGCCAAGAGTGCACGGACAATATTTATCACCAGTACATTTGCAGAGCAAAGAAAATTCATTGAATGCAGGTAGACGGAGCAGTAACTCACAACCAGATACGCAGTTAGTAAAATAATAAGCACTTATACGGCTATTTATTCATAGCTAAGAAGCAACAAGTGATAAAACTGAAATAAATCACAAAGAAGATAGAGAATTCAAAAGAAGATACATCACCGTCGGCGTAACTGAATCCCTCATCTCGTCAGAAGCGGCTGGAAGACCCCTGTAACAGCCAGGCAGAGAGCACAACAGCCCACAGGAAGGTCGGAACAAGGCATCCCCCCTCCGACTGAGGTCTTTGTGTTTTTTTTCCCCACAACTCTTTTGAATGAATCATCCACCCATTCTTTTGCCAGGTTGGCAGCCACACCGCCAATCCATTCGCCACTGACATTGAATCTGTGTACAAATGACACCGACCAGGGGTCTCTTGTTTCAATGCTTGGTAAACTGCATAAAGTTCTGCAAACTGTCTACTCTTCCCTTTCCCTGATGTTGTCAAAATCTTTTTTGTCTTGGGATTGCAAGACACCGCTTTCCAGTATCGCTCAGTTCCCACATATTGGGCCGAGCCATCTGTAAACCAGGCATGTTCTGTCTGCTCTACGATTAGATTGCCATAAAGTACTCCCCATTTCACGGGAGATTCGCGTTTTTCAGACACTTCCGGTGGTATGTAATCTGAGGGTGGTATGCTGGCCACTTGCTCATGTAATTTGGCAAACCCACCCTTCCCTGATTTAGCTGTCTTGAATGAACCATTTCCATTTGATTATGCTGGCTTCTTGAGCGTGTCCTATTCTGTGTGTTTTAGGAGAGCTCAGCACCCATTGCATAGTTGGGATTTCAAACACATCATGCCCCACTGTCATTTGCTCAGTATTGACCAGGGCCCAATAACATGCCAGCAACTGCTTCCCGAACGGAGTGGATGAGTTACCAGCATCGGGCAATTTATGACTCCAAAACCCCAATGCCACACGTTTCCTGTTCTGTTCCTGCACACACTCCAGTTGGCATAATTGTTTTGCACAGACACATTCAATTCCACTTCGCCTTCCTTCAATGGCCATAGATCAAGCACCTGCTGCACAGTGTCTTTCGCCAAATAAATTGCTTTTTGCTGCTCCTCCCCCCACTGAAACTTATATTTCTTTTGGGTCACTTTGTAGAGGAGAGCAAGTATCTGCCCTAAATGGGGAATGTGCTGTCTCCAAAACCCAAACAGCCCTATGAACTGCTGAGCTTGCTTTTTGTTCACTTGAGTGGTGAACTCAAGAATTTTCTGTCAGGCCTTCAGCACCATATCGCGATGCCCATTATGCCACTAAATCCCTAGAAATATCACTGTCTCAGCTGTCCCTTGGATTTTGTTCGGGTTAATCTCCCACCCTTCCTTCTTCAATCCTTCCAAAATGACTTCTAACTGGTTTTGCACACTGCGCTCATCCTTACCCTGAATCAAAATATCATCAATATAATGAGAGATTTGTATGTCAGATTTACACGGTATCTTGTCTAAGTGCTCTGCCACCAGCCGGTGACAGACAATCGGGCTATGTATGAAAATGCAAACTGTTCTTGCCACTCTTCAGCAATTGGCACAGAGAAAAATGCATTGGCTAAATCTACCACTGCATACCAGGTCCCCTCAAACGTTTGGACATTCTTAATCAAGGTAATGGCATCTGGGACTGCAGGACTGCGGGCACCAAGGGAGGAGTGTGTCTGTTTAATTTGCGGTAATCCACCGTCATCCTCCAAGACCCGTCCTCTTTTTTGACAGGCCAGATGGGTTGTTCCACGCGGTAGTAATAGGGCGTAACGCACCTGCCTCTTCGTACTCTTTGATGACGTCTGAAATTTCCTTGTGTCCCCCGGGAATGCGGTATTGCTTCATCGCTACACGCTTGGTCGCCAGAGGCACCTGCAGTGGGGGCATCTTCAATTTGCCTACAGTAATCGGTGTGCTGGTCAATGCAATCACCCCAAACTGATACATTTTACCTCCAAGTCACAAGGTCAATCCTTCTAGAATGTCAAAGCCAATTATATACTCGGGTATTGGGACAATCAACACTTGGTATTTCTTCCTAGTCAAATTGCCTATTTTCATATCCATTTCTGTTTGTACTGCAGGGTCTCCTTCCCCCCTAGCCCGGTAATGGTAAAGTGTCTGCCTTTGAATCGTGTTGGATTTCCATGAATCAGAAAGGCCTCCGCCCCGGTGTCTATCAATGCTCGCACCCCTTGTGTATTTCCCGGCCCCCAAAAATTCTTGACATTAACGTGGGGCCGCTTATCAACTTTTATGCGATCGGACGCTGCCGGGGCTTGGCCATAACCCTAGTCAAATTTTGAATGAGTGTAACCTGACTCTGCCTCTAACATTGCACTCACCACCTTCCTCAAATCAGCATATGTTAGCTGGTACGGGGAAGGTGTCCCCATAGGCCCTTCTTCCTTTTATTCCTCTGGAGGGGCGGAAGGTGAGGTGTCCCCCTGTGGCTTAGTCACCACCTCTTTCTTAACCTGTTTATAGCGCTCTTTGGCTGCAAGCCCTCTCTTTTTGTATAGTTCATACATTACCCTGGTTTCAATGCCATCAATTTCTTCTCGTGGCACACCATCTTTTAACAAAGCCAAAAACATGTCCTTTCTGGACACTCAGGAGCTCTACTATCTTGCCTTCCGCCTTCAGTTCTTCTCTCACTACGCCCCTCTCTCTCTCGGGGCTTGTCATCACTCTTGTCCCACTCCCCTAAGTCTGCCAATTGCCGGATGGCATCCACTACTTCATCTATGGGTTTGCCCATCATACCTATGAGCAAAGTCATAATGACACTTTTGAATGCGGGCGGTGCAGTTCTGATCACCATATTCCTTGTTGAAATGGAAAGCTGCATGGCCCCCATGTGTCCTGGAACATCTACATGAATTGCCTCCTTCATAGCATGCTCTCTGACCTTTTGAATCGCCTCTTTCAAAGTGTACCACTTCTTTTCCTCGCTAGGCCAATCAGTGGTAATGGGGTATTTACGGTTACATGCCTGGGCTGCTGGGTGCAACAAAGACACCTGTGAATCTTGCCCATTGCCATCAGGGGGCGTTCCTGCCCTTAAGACCTCCTGTACATTGGTGTCAGTTGACAAAGGCAAAAAGCGCAGTGAGTGTGTGGAATCTGCCAACAACCCTGCAGCACCCCCATCTAGCAATCTCACCATCCATGTCAATAAAGCTTCCCCTGATTTTTGCCTCAACCGGGTAATAATTTCCCCAACCTCCTGTTGTGTGTAATCCTCCAACGTGGTTAAATCCACGATTCCACCAGCAGGATTCTGCGGGTGGGGTCCGGTTCGCTGTCTTCTCACGGGCTTAGCCGCCACTGTTTTCTGTTTCGCCTCTGGTTTGGGGTCAGACTCATCTGCGGTACTACTTTCTAGACTGGTTGAATCAAAAATATCACCATCCCACTTATCCGGATCCCAGTCTACGCCAGCGGTAGCGATTACAGTTGCCACCTTTCTTTTGTTGACCCCTCCCCGTCTTTTCCTATACTTATACCGGGCTACTCTGACTGCTGCCCTCTCGGCCACCGCCTGATATGTGTCGGCCTTATCTTTAAACAGTTTTATTTGAATTTGCTGCATTAACGCAGTCTGCCGTTCTGCAGCTAGCTCTCTTTCTAATCGCAAGACCTCATTTTTCATTTCCACCTTCATTTGATGTATTTTCCTATAAGCATGCAAAAGAACTCCTCCTCGCCTACCTAATGCCGCACATTCTTTGCCACAAACTTGTTGCAAGCATGCCATTACATCAGCCGGATCAGCATCTCGTAATCCTTGATCCCAAGTTTCACTTAAACCGGCACCACATGCCCACGCCTGAGCCAACTTATCATATGGACTCTTAGTCCAGCCTGGAATAACAACATCAGAACAGTCACCTCCAGCGGTTACGTTCTTCTTCCTGAACAAACTACTCATTATTGCAAACAAAACAAAATCTCGTTGAATCTATATATTTTCTTCTCCACACTGCATTCACTCCCATAGGCACTCAAACACTTACAAAAGAGAGAAAAAAAACTTCACTTTTCAAAAACTTCACTTACAAGACAACCAAATCCTATCTACGCTTCAACAGATTCTTGAATACTCGGAACAACTCATCACAAGCATCCTGTTCGTGACGCCAAAAATGTATTGCTCTCCCCAAAAGTGCACAGAACAACCATAAATCATTAATGCAGCTATAGAGCAAATACTGTGAACGTAGACAGACACAATAACTCACAGCCACGCACTCTTAGAAGATAAATCAGCTCTTATATGGCTATTTATTCAAATCTTAAAAGTACATAGAAATAACTCACAAAAATAATAAGGACATAGATCACAGAAGAAGTAAAGAAGTCAAAAGGAAATACATCACCGTGAGCGTAACAGGATTCCTCATCTCGTCCAGAAGCGGCTGGAAGACCCCGGGAACAGCCAGGCTGAGAGCACCACAGCTCACAGGAGTGCCGGACGTAAGCGTTCTTCTCCGGCTGAAGTCTCACCTGACCACCTCTGGGCGTCCGCATATATACACACTCCACAAGGGGGAGTCAATTCTCGAACCTTCTGGAAATTGCACTTGCGCAGTTGAGGAACAGCCATCGGTTGCCAGCTTGGTCAATCGAGAGCTCCCCCCAAGAAGCGCAGTGCCTCCCTTCTCTAAAAAACACGCTCCGCGGGGAACAGTAGCAAACCGTAACAACGTTAGCTTTTCCAGCAGAAATGTCCTTGACCGCATACCAGGTTTGGAAAGCATGTTTTTCTCAGCACTGTGAATCTAGCACTCAGCAAAATGTGTGTAGCTTTTCACTGCGGCATGAAGTGAATATCCATCATGGCTCTGAGCGCTCCCAGAATGCATTGCGCACCAACGCCATTTTAGATCAAGCATAACAGGTATATAGCAAGATTTGAAATTAGTTTGCTCATTCCCTCCATCGCTGAGCAAAACAGAAATCCCATATCAAGTGTATGCAGATGATCTAGTCCTCTTGGATCTGACACCAACTGGACTTAGAAAGCTATGCTGAAGCAAATCACTTAAACATAAATGCAACAAAATCAAACATCCTCATATTTCACCATCGGCTCCCTAAGGCAGGTTACCACTTCAACTGGACACTTCAAAAGACTCCTCTCTCTCAAATGAGTTATTATAAATACCTTGGAGTAAACATCAACTCAAGTCCAATAGATCTTCCATGCAAAGGAGACCTATGAAGAGAATTCCATTTTTAGCATTACAGGCAAAAGTCCTACAAAAGAAATATGGACAATTGTCCATCAAACCATCAAGAATGTTCTATTGTCAAAAAGCATTACGAATCATCATCTACAGTAGCCAATCAAAATCACTCAATGAAATACCTAATTCAGATAGACTTGAGGGAGTTTTTTGGAAAACAATCCTCCTTGCTGCCTCAAGTGTACCCATTGCCCCAATACGACTTGAGCTAGGCCTCATAAGACTCTGCTGGTTGCTATGTGGCAAATGCTAGCTGCTTATAGAAAATTTATTTTGATTTCGGACGATGCCAACAATTAGCTTCCGGTACTTAAATCTCTAGTAGAATCATCCGATCCTGGTCCATTAAAATCTTGGAATTATGCCTGTCTAATTGCTCTAGACAAAGCTGGTATAACAATTGAGCTTCTAAAGCAAAATCCTGAGAAAGCCAAATTAAAACTATTTGCTTGGGACTGGATTAATACCTGGGAGCTATGTAGCTCACATTCAATCTTCAAAGCTGGAGTTTTGATGCAGAAAGCTGCTAATTAACTCCTGACCTATTTAGCAACATGTCCAGACCAACAATATGCATTTAATAGCTTTAGAATGAGATTTAATCTGTATCACACTAGGTCTATACTAGCAAGATACTTTAAAGACAATGGGCCTCATTACGACCCGGGCGGTATGGTATGGTCGGTGCCAGTATGGCACCGGCATCGTCCATACCAATTTCTGCCTTATTCCGAGTTTCCCTCGCGGATTTCTGACAGCCCACCAGGTCATTCCTGGCGGGCTGTGCAGCACCCACGAGCAGAACTCGTGATTGCACAGGCGCCGTTATAAATGGTGCTGGTGCAACCATGCTCCCAACCCCCATTGTGCCCTATGCAGCACAATGGGGATCGGGAGCCCAGCATTACCGCCTCCTGTGAATGGGCAATTACCGGTCCCTTCATCTCCTAATGGGCTGGTTATGCCCAATCACGGGAGACAGTGCCAGTAGCGAGCATGGCGGTAGCCGTGCCTGACATACATGCACGGCTACTGCCATGCTTGAAATGAGGCCCAATAACTTTGATTCAACTTGCCATTTCTGTAATAACACCCAGGTTCAAGAAACGTTACAACATCTCCCTCATTACTTGAGAAACGCAAAAGATTCTTCCAGAAATACTTTATGGAATATAGACTGATGATCAAAGAATGCTTCTGGAGGGAAATTTTTAATGCTACTAAAGTCTCAATAAATATAGCATTGGTACAGTTCTTGAAACATATAAATATAATTAATTAATGATATGATTGGGGCTTGTCACCAAGGTCGAACCTATCACCCTGTGATTTTCAGGGGATAACCTGCCAAGAAGGTTTCTGCTGAAAATGTCACCCTTCCTTGTGCAGCTGTGCCCCAAATAAGGCCTGAAGGAGCAGGAATATTTAAAGTGCTCACACACTTGATCCACAGGTAATTGTCAGAAACTGTTTTTATCAACTCAGTGCTCTAAGGCACATCATTCCCTACTTAATATTCACCCACAGAACTACGCTGTGATATCCGTAGTGCAGACTTCCTGAATACCTCATGAGAAAGCTACAAAGAGTCCAAAATGCAGAAGCTTTACTACTCCTCGTGGTTAACAGGTTTGAACATATCTCCTCAGCACTACACACACTTCACTGGCTTCCCCTGAGAATGCCATCTGTGCTGCCCACTGATATGTTGTGGAAAGGGCGGGCTATCAACCAAAAGGAATTTTTTCCAGCACTACCCACCCTTCAGGACTCAGGAATACAGTAATTCCACACTAGCAATAATCACAAACATCAACAGGAAACATCTTGGAGGATCCTCAAAACCGCCAGACATTCAGGAAACAATGTGAATTTCAACTAACTAGACCAGACAAATGGTAATGAACCAAGAACTACAACAAGCCATTTACATGATCCCTCAACATGGGTAGTTTGCTGAAAAGGTGCCTACCCCATAAAGAAATACACCCAAAACTATCAATCCAACCTAACAGACATCTCAGCATTGCCAACATTGCACACAATAACCCTCCTCTCAACCTAAAATTCATCATTGGAGCATAACTCACAAATAAATATCTTATAACAATATCCTCACTCAACGCTCGGACCAAAATCTCACTTAGGATCCAATAGCTATACTTCATGCTATACTTCATGCCACACAAACCGCTACGGACATCCAAATGCAAGACAGCCACCCAGCTACAGATTCCCTGCCACTGCATAGCACTGGAGTGCACTGCAATTTTACTCTACAAGGAAGGGCTCTACAACCAAGGTCCATGAAGCAGCCTAACCCTAACACATCACACGTTTATTCTGTTCCCTCAACTAACTACTCACTATTAAAATGTTTCTATCTGATGCCTCACTCACATTTCTTGCCATATGACCCTTTAGGCCTAATCTATTAAATGTACCACTGCCATTTGATTATCCTATCAACAATCCAACAGCACACTGCTCGTAACCAAGGGGCTGCCTCACAGCTAACCTGCTTGGTATGTACCCAACTGCCTAGGACAAAAGGACACAGAGTTACCACATTGGGCACATAGGTAACAGATACTTCTGACCTACACTCACCAACACTACAGACTTTAGGCATGTGTTTCCCACCTGTCCCACTAAGACTGCCCCACCCCTTTCTCCTACACAGCCACATGCAGCACGGCCAACATTAGTGTAGGGTTGTTTGAGCCCAGTGAGACTGCAATTGTGGTGCTGCAAGAAACTGCTCGAGACAGATGGAGGTAGAGAGGAGAGAAGAGGAGGAGGTTGGATGGAGAAAGGCTGTCAAATGGAGACAATGAAGTTGAAGGAGGAAAGAGGAGCTTGAATAACCAAGTTTGGAGAGGAGGATGAAGAAAGATGGGAGGAGGTGATGATTCCGGAGGGAGTGGTGATTCAGGATGAGGTGGTTATTCAGGAAATGGTGGTGCTGGAAGAGGAAGTGACTGTCACCGTTTCTGGATCTCACCTGGGTCTCGCTGTCACTGATGGAAACTTCGGAATCTGATATGGCTGGGTTTTCTACTTCTGGGGATCCCTTCTTTATGAAGAGGTAGGGTCTATTCGGGGAGCTGGCCACTCTTGTTGGAATGTGGAAACAGCACCAACACCAAGGACGTACCTCTATTGCAGCCCTAATAGGGGAAAAAGCCAAGTGGCACAAAAAAACCTGTCGAAAGTATTTGGCGGGAGCAATAGCGGGTTTCCAGAATATTGGTGGAGAAACTGGTATGGACGTTGGTAGGCGATGGTACCAAGGAGTAAAGTGAATAAGTTGTGTTCCAGCCACTGATCGAATGTTCAAAGTAATAATGCAGAAATATTTCACAGTAGAGACTCTGTGTACAGGGAATGCTGTGGCAGGATAATGAGGCAAGGCTGCTGACAAAGTTCACTGCTGACAATTGAGACAGGAGACCATACAGGTAGGAATAGTATAGAGGAACCCAGCAAAGATGCTGTAACGTGAGAACTAATTTGAGTGCAGCAGGTACAAGTACAATAGTAGCAGATAAAAAGAGAAGGACAAACGAAAGTGCCGCGTACCGCACAAGCAACGCTGGAACCGGAAAATGCTCAACCCGGTATGCACGTGGAAAGAACAGAAAGGAGAGAAAAAACAAACCCACTTACCGGAGTAACAGTAAGATGCCCTGGACCCCGTATCAGGAGGAAGGCAGCGGAGCGGCAGGGCAGTACAACACAGGATGAATAGAAAATCCCACAATAAGCAGGCAAGTTTAGACAGAAATGAAGGCAAAGAAAAAGTCGAGATAATGCAAGCCAGTACAAAGAGCTGGGGGGGTGCAGTGAGTCAAGGCTCATCACCAGCCGTAAGCGAAACAGGGAAAAATAGAAAAAAGAAGGTAGGCTGGTGCCAGAATGAACAATAGAATCTGCAAGGAATGCAAGCAGTTTTACTGAAAGCAAAACGGACCAAGCAAAGCCAGAAAGATTAAACGTCCTAGAGTTACAACACACTGAGGGGAGGGGCCAAGGAGGTGATATAGGAAACAAGGAGGAGAAAGACTAGACCATCAGCATGCACTTAGATGGCACTTTAATGGTGGAACTTCCACCGTGTCCAGTGCTTCCATGCACCAGCCCTCATGAGAGTGACAAGCGATGAGGAGGGGGCAAGTAAGGAGACAATGGGGAGATCTAAGGAGGAGCATAAAGACCAATAGGCGAAGGAAGATCAGGAGGAGGGAAGGAACCTGATAAGAGTGGATCATACCATGTAATATGGTATAGTAGAGAAACATTTGTGGTTTGGATGGAGGAGATATAATGGATCCAAAGAAGGCTAAAGAAAGAGAGAGGAGAAGGCAATCCATGTCGTACAATTAAAAGGAGAGAGTTCAGGAGGGGAGGCTATAAGAGGAAGAGAAGGAGAAGTGAAGGTCCCATGGGACTGAGATGTTTCCATGTTGGTAAGGAGGTAGTGAATTGCGGGGTGTTGAGGAACAGGGACAGGACACCCAGAGAGGGTGAATGAGTGTAAAACAATTTCCAGAGTGTATACCAACTTAGGTGGGCCAGTTCCCGATGGAAACTCTGGAGCCTTGGCTGCCAGGAGGGATCACTCTCTTCTGCTGCTGCCTAGGGTCAGAGTTCATTTGTAACCTTAGGGATAGCCTTTGGTCGGGCAGGACGTAAAGGCTAGAATGATATTTAGTACAGGGGGTAGTCCTGACCTCATACATTTAAACTACAGTAGTTTGCTGTGGTGAAAACGTCTGACACATCTCCATATTATGTTTAATCCATCTTCATAAGTATGCATCATAGGAGGAAAGTACAAATCCAAATCATGGAAAAACTGAAAAAACAGTTGTTGAGACCTTTATTTACTTAGGTCGCATATTTCAGCATAGATAATTCAATATTGATGGCTGAAAAAATTACACATAGAAAGAATAAACAATTAACAATTAACCTGATCACCAGCTCGGTGAGTTTTGTAAACAATACAGGACATATATGTTAACAATGTTTAGTGCATCTTTGAATAGCATTACATGTCCACTGGTGACAGGAGGTCACTAAATTAAGCCTGTTATAGTCCATACAGTGCAGAATTCAAAAGTGACTTTTTAACAATGTGCCTACGTTTCCAAAATGGCACGTTTGTAAGATTAGTATAGGGTGTTACCTCCACACTCCTATACTGGTACTGTGTTATATTGCCTGTGTGCAGTGTTACCAAATATTACTTCATATTTGTTAACCTAATAATGTCTTGGCACAGTTACAACCCATATTTGCACAGTACAATGTTATTTGCTTCAAGAAACCTAAAAATAGGGTCTGCTGAGAGGCGACGTCAACATTAAGGTGGTAATAAAGATTCAGGTCATAGGTCTGTATGATGTGAGGGCTAGACGTGATGACGTGGGACGTTTCGGCAGTAAGAGGGTGGCAGCCTTCTTCTGGGGCCAGATCAAGCAGGTCTCCCTATGATTAAAACACAATATAAAAGACATTGTTGTATGTTCCAGAAAGTGGACCATATATGTGAATATTAAAACAGCCCGTGAGAGGCTACACTCTGAGGAGGACCCTCCGGTCCCAGGCACTGACCTTGCATTCGGAGGTTTAGGTGTATGAGCTGTTAGTTGGAGTTCTCATGATGAGCAAAATGGTGGCCCGCTAGCTGAGGGATGCAGGATGTTCACTGGAGTGCAATCTGAAAGAACACATTAAGTGGGTTTAGTCACATATATAGCTAAAAACGCCTTATTGTGGCTTTGTGGTGTGAGTGGCTCTCTACGGGTACCTGGTGGCTTGGGCAAAGCAGGACGTTGTGCTGCAGTGGTCCCTCGGTGTGCTAGGAGTCTCGGTGGCATGAGATCAGTTCCTTTTATTGATTAAAACATTTTGCCCCTTTTTCCTGATAACTGAGCACATTTTAAATGCATGGAAACCAGATTTGACAAGGCAAGAGACTTTTTTGTTTTGTAGTCAAAGACATTTTCAAATGCTCAAGAACATAAACTCATAGAACCCATGCATTTCTTCCACAACCGAAAGCTTTCCAAGGCACCGATAGAAGGGGAGAGTACATAGTCGAGTACAGTCTGCAGTCCCTGCAGTGAACTCTGCGCTCCAGCGCTACGTCTCTTTCATCCATCTGAACTTCTAATATTTTCATTTTCAGAATGTGGAAGGTGCGCTATGAACAGAACCATCAAGTGTCCTCATATTTGGAGTATATTTGAACTTTATTTGGACTAACTTTATCCTAACACACGCTTGTGTTTGTCATTTACTTCTTGACATGCTCACCTTTCTGTGACCCGCTACTTAAGAGGCTCAGCGCGTGCAACAGCACACGCGCACTGGCAAGAGTATGCAGTCGAGTAAGCTATGTGGCGCTATTCTCTTCTTTATAGCTGCCATGGCCACTTACAGGCTAACATCGGGTATGCCGTTGCTACAACGAGTTACACCTGCGTCTCATATAAATGCAGGCCCGTCTGTCTCCTTTGCAGAAAACTCAGCATTGGAGCTGGTTTTTGAGCCGATTTTCACAAAGACGTGCAGCCGTCTTCCTGACACGAGGAATTTCCTCACTTCTCATGATGCGCTTTTCAATCCAAAATCTAAGAACATTTGTAGTCTTGCATCACACACGCTTTCTCCTAGAGCTCCTTCCTTATGGAGTGAGGAGGCCATTAGCAATTCCAATGTTGCACCGACTCTCACTTTACCCGACAACACAATGCAAAACTACTTTACCTTGAACACATTCAATGACCCTTCTGAAGACTACTTCACTCCACCAAATATACCCTTAAAGCCAGCAAACTGTTGTTTTCCGTTGACTGTGCATGTTGTTGATTAGTCGGCTTTTCCCCCTCTGTATTCCCAAATTGTTCACAATAGCTGTACTATACCGCCAGCTCTGCAAAGCAATCCTAAGCTTAATAAATCCTCTAGCAAAACAAGTTCACCCTGATGATACTGAACTAGAGGCTCCCTCTTCTCGACTATCTGGCTATCCATCCCTATTTTCAACACAGCCCAACAATCCACACAAATGTTCACCTGAGATGGAAACCTCACCTGCTGAGACCTTCTCCAAACCGGCCCCTCGTCCCTCATTTGGTTTCTGTATTGCTCGCCAAGAGTGCACGGACAATATTTATCACCAGTACATTTGCAGAGCAAAGAAAATTCATTGAATGCAGGTAGACGGAGCAGTAACTCACAACCAGATACGCAGTTAGTAAAATAATAAGCACTTATACGGCTATTTATTCATAGCTAAGAAGCAACAAGTGATAAAACTGAAATAAATCACAAAGAAGATAGAGAATTCAAAAGAAGATACATCACCGTCGGCGTAACTGAATCCCTCATCTCGCCAGAAGCGGCTGGAAGACCCCTGTAACAGCCAGGCAGAGAGCACAACAGCCCACAGGAAGGTCGGAACAAGGCATCCCCCCTCCGACTGAGGTCTTTGTGTTTTTTTTCCCCACAACTCTTTTGAATGAATCATCTACCCATTCTTTTGCCAGGTTGGCAGCCACACCGCCAATCCATTCGCCACTGACAATGAATCTGTGTACAAATGACACCGACCAGGGGTCTCTTGTTTCAATGCTTGGTAAACTGCATAAAGTTCTGCAAACTGTCTACTCTTCCCTTTCCCTGATGTTGTCAAAATCTTTTTTGTCTTGGGATTGCAAGACACCGCTTTCCAGTATCGCTCAGTTCCCACATATTGGGCCGAGCCATCTGTAAACCAGGCATGTTCTGTCTGCTCTACGATTAGATTGCCATAAAGTACTCCCCATTTCACGGGAGATTCGCGTTTTTCAGACACTTCCGGTGGTATGTAATCTGAGGGTGGTATGCTGGCCACTTGCTCATGTAATTTGGCAAACCCACCTTTCCCTGATTTAGCTGTCTTGAATGAACCATTTCCATTTGATTATGCTGGCTTCTTGAGCGTGTCCTATTCTGTGTGTTTTAGGAGAGCTCAGCACCCATTGCATAATTGGGATTTCAAACACATCATGCCCCACTGTCATTTGCTCAGTATTGACCAGGGCCCAATAACATGCCAGCAACTGCTTCCCGAACGGAGTGGATGAGTTACCAGCATCGGGCAATTTATGACTCCAAAACCCCAATGCCACACGTTTCCTGTTCTGTTCCTGCACACACTCCAGTTGGCATAATTGTTTTGCACAGACACATTCAATTCCACTTCGCCTTCCTTCAATGGCCATAGATCAAGCACCTGCTGCACAGTGTCTTTCACCAAATAAATTGCTTTTTGCTGCTCCTCCCCCCACTGAAACTTATATTTCTTTTGGGTCACTTTGTAGAGGAGAGCAAGTATCTGCCCTAAATGGGGAATGTGCTGTCTCCAAAACCCAAACAGCCCTATGAACTGCTGAGCTTGCTTTTTGTTCACTTGAGTGGTGAACTCAAGAATTTTCTGTCAGGCCTTCAGCACCATATCGCGATGCCCATTATGCCACTAAATCCCTAGAAATATCACTGTCTCAGCTGTCCCTTGGATTTTGTTCGGGTTAATCTCCCACCCTTCCTTCTTCAATCCTTCCAAAATGACTTCTAACTGGTTTTGCACACTGCGCTCATCCTTACCCTGAATCAAAATATCATCAATATAATGAGAGATTTGTATGTCAGATTTACACGGTATCTTGTCTAAGTGCTCTGCCACCAGCCGGTGACAGACAATCGGGCTATGTATGAAAATGCAAACTGTTCTTGCCACTCTTCAGCAATTGGCACAGAGAAAAATGCATTGGCTAAATCTACCACTGCATACCAGGTCCCCTCAAACGTTTGGACATTCTTAATCAAGGTAATGGCATCTGGGACTGCAGGACTGCGGGCACCAAGGGAGGAGTGTGTCTGTTTAATTTGCGGTAATCCACCGTCATCCTCCAAGACCCGTCCTCTTTTTTGACAGGCCAGATGGGTTGTTCCACGCGGTAGTAATAGGGCGTAACGCACCTGCCTCTTCGTACTCTTTGATGGCGTCTGAAATTTCCTTGTGTCCCCCGGGAATGCGGTATTGCTTCATCGCTACACGCTTGGTCGCCAGAGGCACCTGCAGTGGGGGCATCTTCAATTTGCCTACAGTAATCGGTGTGCTGGTCAATGCAATCACCCCAAACTGATACATTTTACCTCCAAGTCACAAGGTCAATCCTTCTAGAATGTCAAAGCCAATTATATACTCGGGTATTGGGACAATCAACACTTGGTATTTCTTCCTAGTCAAATTGCCTATTTTCATATCCATTTCTGTTTGTACTGCAGGGTCTCCTTCCCCCCTAGCCCGGTAATGGTAAAGTGTCTGCCTTTGAATCGTGTTGGATTTCCATGAATCAGAAAGGCCTCCGCCCCGGTGTCTATCAATGCTCGCACCCCTTGTGTATTTCCCGGCCCCCAAAAATTCTTGACATTAACGTGGGGCCGCTTATCAACTTTTATGCGATCGGACGCTGCCGGGGCTTGGCCATAACCCTAGTCAAATTTTGAATGAGTGTAACCTGACTCTGCCTCTAACATTGCACTCACCACCTTCCTCAAATCAGCATATGTTAGCTGGTACGGGGAAGGTGTCCCCATAGGCCCTTCTTCCTTTTCTTCCTCTGGAGGGGCGGAAGGTGAGGTGTCCCCCTGTGGCTTAGTCACCACCTCTTTCTTAACCTGTTTATAGCGCTCTTTGGCTGCAAGCCCTCTCTTTTTGTATAGTTCATACATTACCCTGGTTTCAATGCCATCAATTTCTTCTCGTGGCACACCATCTTTTAACAAAGCCAAAAACATGTCCTTTCTGGACACTCAGGAGCTCTACTATCTTGCCTTCCGCCTTCAGTTCTTCTCTCACTACGCCCCTCTCTCTCTCGGGGCTTGTCATCACTCTTGTCCCACTCCCCTAAGTCTGCCAATTGCCGGATGGCATCCACTACTTCATCAATGGGTTTGCCCATCATACCTATGAGCAAAGTCATAATGACACTTTTGAATGCGGGCGGTGCAGTTCTGATCACCATATTCCTTGTTGAAATGGAAAGCTGCATGGCCCCCATGTGTCCTGGAACATCTACATGAATTGCCTCCTTCATAGCATGCTCTCTGACCTTTTGAATCGCCTCTTTCAAAGTGTACCACTTCTTTTCCTCGCTAGGCCAATCAGTGGTAATGGGGTATTTACGGTTACATGCCTGGGCTGCTGGGTGCAACAAAGACACCTGTGAATCTTGCCCATTGCCATCAGGGGGCGTTCCTGCCCTTAAGACCTCCTGTACATTGGTGTCAGTTGACAAAGGCAAAAAGCGCAGTGAGTGTGTGGAATCTGCCAACAACCCTGCAGCACCCCCATCTAGCAATCTCACCATCCATGTCAATAAAGCTTCCCCTGATTTTTGCCTCAACCGGGTAATAATTTCCCCAACCTCCTGTTGTGTGTAATCCTCCAACGTGGTTAAATCCACGATTCCACCAGCAGGATTCTGCGGGTGGGGTCCGGTTCGCTGTCTTCTCACGGGCTTAGCCGCCACTGTTTTCTGTTTCGCCTCTGGTTTGGGGTCAGACTCATCTGCGGTACTACTTTCTAGACTGGTTGAATCAAAAATATCACCATCCCACTTATCCGGATCCCAGTCTACGCCAGCGGTAGCGATTACAGTTGCCACCTTTCTTTTGTTGACCCCTCCCCGTCATTTCCTATACTTATACCGGGCTACTCTGACTGCTGCCCTCTCGGCCACCGCCTGATATGTGTCGGCCTTATCTTTAAACAGTTTTATTTGAATTTGCTGCATTAACGCAGTCTGCCGTTCTGCAGCTAGCTCTCTTTCTAATCGCAAGACCTCATTTTTCATTTCCACCTTCATTTGATGTATTTTCCTATAAGCATGCAAAAGAACTCCTCCTCGCCTACCTAATGCCGCACATTCTTTGCCACAAACTTGTTGCAAGCATGCCATTACATCAGCCGGATCAGCATCTCGTAATCCTTGATCCCAAGTTTCACTTAAACCGGCACCACATGCCCACGCCTGAGCCAACTTATCATATGGACTCTTAGTCCAGCCTGGAATAAAAACATCAGAACAGTCACCTCCAGCGGTTACGTTCTTCTTCCTGAACAAACTACTCATTATTGCAAACAAAACAAAATCTCGTTGAATCTATATATTTTCTTCTCCACACTGCATTCACTCCCATAGGCACTCAAACACTTACAAAAGAGAGAAAAAAAACTTCACTTTTCAAAAACTTCACTTACAAGACAACCAAATCCTATCTACGCTTCAACAGATTCTTGAATACTCGGAACAACTCATCACAAGCATCCTGTTCGTGACGCCAAAAATGTATTGCTCTCCCCAAAAGTGCACAGAACAACCATAAATCATTAATGCAGCTATAGAGCAAATACTGTGAACGTAGACAGACACAATAACTCACAGCCACGCACTCTTAGAAGATAAATCAGCTCTTATATGGCTATTTATTCAAATCTTAAAAGTACATAGAAATAACTCACAAAAATAATAAGGACATAGATCACAGAAGAAGTAAAGAAGTCAAAAGGAAATACATCACCGTGAGCGTAACAGGATTCCTCATCTCGTCCAGAAGCGGCTGGAAGACCCCGGGAACAGCCAGGCTGAGAGCACCACAGCTCACAGGAGTGCCGGACGTAAGCGTTCTTCTCCGGCTGAAGTCTCACCTGACCACCTCTGGGCGTCCGCATATATACACACTCCACAAGGGGGAGTCAATTCTCGAACCTTCTGGAAATTGCACTTGCGCAGTTGAGGAACAGCCATCGGTTGCCAGCTTGGTCAATCGAGAGCTCCCCCCAAGAAGCGCAGTGCCTCCCTTCTCTAAAAAACACGCTCCACGGGGAACAGTAGCAAACTGTAACAACGTTAGCTTTTCCAGCAGAAATGTCCTTGACCGCATACCAGGTTTGGAAAGCATGTTTTTCTCAGCACTGTGAATCTAGCACTCAGCAAAATGTGTGTAGCTTTTCACTGCGGCATGAAGTGAATATCCATCATGGCTCTGAGCGCTCCCAGAATGCATTGCGCACCAACGCCATTTTAGATCAAGCATAACAGATATATAGCAAGATTTGAAATTAGTTTGCTCATTCCCTCCATCGCTGAGCAAAACAGAAATCCCATATCAAGTGTATGCAGATGATCTAGTCCTCTTGGATCTGACACCAACTGGACTTAGAAAGCTATGCTGAAGCAAATCACTTAAACATAAATGCAACAAAATCAAACATCCTCATATTTCACCATCGGCTCCCTAAGGCAGGTTACCACTTCAACTGGACACTTCAAAAGACTCCTCTCTCTCAAATGAGTTATTATAAATACCTTGGAGTAAACATCAACTCAAGTCCAATAGATCTTCCATGCAAAGGGGACCTATGAAGAGAATTCCATTTTTAGCATTACAGGCAAAAGTCCTACAAAAGAAATATGGACAATTGTCCATCAAACCATCAAGAATGTTCTATTGTCAAAAAGCATTACGAATCATCATCTACAGTAGCCAATCGAAATCACTCAATGAAATACCTAATTCAGATAGACTTGAGGGAGTTTTTTGGAAAACAATCCTCCTTGCTGCCTCAAGTGTACCCATTGCCCCAATACGACTTGAGCTAGGCCTCATAAGACTCTGCTGGTTGCTATGTGGCAAATGCTAGCTGCTTATAGAAAATTTATTTTGATTTCGGACGATGCCAACAATTAGCTTCCGGTACTTAAATCTCTAGTAGAATCATCCGATCCTGGTCCATTAAAATCTTGGAATTATGCCTGTCTAATTGCTCTAGACAAAGCTGGTATAACAATTGAGCTTCTAAAGCAAAATCCTGAGAAAGCCAAATTAAAACTATTTGCTTGGGACTGGATTAATACCTGGGAGCTATGTAGCTCACATTCAATCTTCAAAGCTGGAGTTTTGATGCAGAAAGCTGCTAATTAACTCCTGACCTATTTAGCAACATGTCCAGACCAACAATATGCATTTAATAGCTTTAGAATGAGATTTAATCTGTATCACACTAGGTCTATACTAGCAAGATACTTTAAAGACAATGGGCCTCATTACGACCCGGGCGGTATGGTATGGTCGGTGCCAGTATGGCACCGGCATCGTCCATACCAATTTCTGCCTTATTCCGAGTTTCCCTCGCGGATTTCTGACAGCCCACCAGGTCATTCCTGGCGGGCTGTGCAGCACCCACGAGCAGAACTCGTGATTGCACAGGCGCCGTTATAAATGGTGCTGGTGCAACCATGCTCCCAACCCCCATTGTGCCCTATGCAGCACAATGGGGATCGGGAGCCCAGCATTACCGCCTCCTGTGAATGGGCAATTACCGGTCCCTTCATCTCCTAATGGGCTGTTTATGCCCAATCACGGGAGACAGTGCCAGTAGCGAGCATGGCGGTAGCCGTGCCTGACATACATGCACGGCTACTGCCATGCTTGAAATGAGGCCCAATAACTTTGATTCAACTTGCCATTTCTGTAATAACACCCAGGTTCAAGAAACGTTACAACATCTCCCTCATTACTTGAGAAACGCAAAAGATTCTTCCAGAAATACTTTATGGAATATAGACTGATGATCAAAGAATGCTTCTGGAGGGAAATTTTTAATGCTACTAAAGTCTCAATAAATATAGCATTGGTACAGTTCTTGAAACATATAAATATAATTAATTAATGATTCATATCTTTTAATACAATTGGAAAAAGGCAATTAAAGAACTAATCATGATTTATAATTAACTTCCACAGTGCTAGCAAGGTTTGTTGATTCAAATCATATTGCCCACAACTTTATTTGAAAATGTGGATAATTTTAAAAATTCAAATTATGTCATTTTATCTTATCGCTAATAGAGGTTGTACTATTTTATCATGTGAGCTAATTATGAGCGACTGATTAGAACTCTAGACAAATATTAATTGTTCTAAGAAACTATTTTACACTTTTTTAATTGAGATATTAATTAGATGTCTATTAATATGAATGTTTATCAAGTATATCAAAATATACCAAGATTCAGAAATGACAGATTGAAATTGATAAAAGTAGAATTTAAAGCACAATCTAGCATCAGATTCTATTCATGATACAACTATCGAGAACAGCAAACGATTGATACAATGCATTCTCTTTGAATTATGATATCATAACGAGGTTGTCTAAAATTCTGACTGTCAAGATAAATAATCTGTGAAATATGATCCATACGCCCTCTTATAATTGCATGTCACTGGAAACAATATGTTAATTGTTTTAATCTATGCATTGAAAAAAGTTGTAACTAGAGATAAAACTATTTCTTAATTAAAAAAAAGAAGGGGAGGAAAAGAGGAAGGCTGGTCTTGGGGGATAGCTCAGGGGCAACACTCTTGTCTTGGAAGCAAGACGACGCGGAGAAACACAAGTTTGTACCCCTGGACCACGCTTAGATGCCTCTGGGTATTAAGCGTGTTATAAATAACCAATGACAAGATCAGAACAGGGAAAGAGTTGTGGGGTGACTTAAAAGATCTAAATTGTGTTTGTGCATGTTGATCCTGCTCATCTTTGTAACATATTTTTAGTGCTGCACCCACGCCCTACCTATTAACTCTGATCTTTGATGTATGTGACAAAGTAGCGTGGTTAGGTCTCGGAACGCGGGACTGAGAGAAACTTGGGATCTGATCTGGCCAGACCACCTGCAACATGTTGGCTAATGCCCCCAAATTGACTCCAAAATTCTCTAATGTTTCCAGGTTCTCAAAGGTGAGCACTGTCAAATTGTGATTATGGTCTGAAAACCTTCACAACTAGTTTATAACAAATGGGTGCTTGGGACCCTCAAAGCAGATTGTGAACCAACTATCACCCAAGTATGAAGACATCCCCACTCCGGTCCCGAATGTGAATTATTAAAGTTCCAGGTGTGAGGCAACACCCTGGCCTGCAAAGGAATAATCTCTGAATCAGGATGCTGCAATTACTGGGCTGCTTGGATCTCACATTTTTGCCTAGGCCTTTATATAATAATAATAATAATAATAATAATAATAATAATAATAATTTGTTTGGCCCACTGAGCCATGGAAAAATCAGTGGCAGTGGTCATTAAAACTAACTTCTTTACACCTGGGTTGGGAACAGGGCTGATTAAAATGGACCAATTTTGAAGCCCAACCAATTTGTCCTCACAGGTGCACACATGAAACCAGTTAATACGCATAATTAATTCCAGGGCTCACTATGAAAAAGGACTTGATACTGGCAGTAGTGTAGGGTTTGGAAGCATATGTAGAGAGTGAATCAGAGCAGTGAGAAGAACAAGCAGCAGAGAGGCATGAGTATACAAAGTGGAGGTTTGAGGATGGAAGCTGGAGAGTGAATAGAGGAGATCATCAGGGACAGGCAACTGTTTACTGATTTAGGAGAAAAAGAGGAGGTTGGAGAAAAGAGGAAGAAGGAAAACAACAGGAGGAGGGAAATGCTGCCGATTTAAGAAACACAGTGGAGGTTGTATGAGAGAGATGGAGGGTGGAAAAGGGGAACAGAAGGAACAAAGATAAAATTAGTAGGAAGAGGATGCAGCAACGGAGTGGGAACCAGCAAGATCAAAGAACCCCAGGATTGGAGAGACCAAGAGGCATGGAAAGTAAAGGGGGGAAAGGAGGTTGCAGGTGCATGCTTTTGGTCAATGCACAAAGCGCAGGAAAAACTGCTGATCAACCCCAAATCGAAAGATATTGTCACGAGGCACCGGCTATTAACAAAAAAGCATTCCAGGTAATGAGAAAATACTGAGTCTCATGAGGGAATGAACCGTGATGGCTGATTCAAAGATGGTGGTTTGGTTCTTTATATATTTGCGCACGGGAACTATGGGGTGATAGCGGCTATTGACTGTAACTTAGTTACACCGGGCCCAGAGGCAGGACTGATTTAAATGTACCAATCATGAAGCCCAATCAATAGGTTCCAACAGGTACACAGGTCAGGTGACTGAAAATGGCAGTTGTGTGGAGTCTGGAGGCAGATGTATAGAGCAAGGGAGAGGAGTAAAATATCAAGAAGCATTGGAGGCACACATAGGAGGATTGAATGAGGATGATGATGAAGAGGATTGGAGAGGGAAGAGAAGTGAATACCAGAGGCATGAAAGTTTGCTGAATTAGGAGCAGAAAGGAAAGAGGATACTGGAGGAGAGAGTTGAAGAAAGGCTGTAAGGAAAGGGTGACGATTCAAGAAAAACAGAAGAGATTGGAGGATAGAGATGGAGAGGGGAGCAAAGATATAAGTAAATCAGGGCTAATGTTTTAATTGTGAGAATTGTGTCACAAACTTAATAAGGCATTTACAGCCATTTGTCACTGAGAATCTAAATAAGAGTTTCAATGTAGACAGTCTTTCAGATTAAACACCAAAGTGTGTCTCATCTGTTATGTGATAATTGCACATATTGTTTTCATGTCATATAATTGTTTTGGTATACATTTTTTGAGTTTAGTCTCTTGTTATTAGGTTTGTATATTTTTTCCACTTATTTGACTTTTTTTGATTTGGTTGTTTTGCACTAGTTTTCTTTAGGTCTGTACTATTGTGGTTTTCCATTATATTCGAGAGTTTGACGGTTCATTTACCGTTCTTTTAAAGAAAAGTCTTTTTAAATAATTAAATGCTGTTTCTTAATGAAATGTTTTTTACCTAATGATTTGTATTAAATAAAAGATATATATATTTTTTGCAATTTGGTTTGAGCATCAGTTGTTGCCACGGAGGAATCCAGTTCATATTGTTCTCCCAGGGATGAATCTAGAGCCCAAAAGGGCCTTTCCTCGAGAGGTGTCAAGACTATTTTGTTTTGATTTAAATTTTTGTAAGGGGCACCGTCTTGAACATCTCTAGTTCAAAAGTTCCCCAGTCCTTTGTAAGTTTTTCAGTCATAAGTAAATAATAAACAGCAGGAAGAGGAGGCAGAAACATGGGGGAGGGGAACCTGTCATACCTGAAGAATCCCTGTGTTAGCCAAGAAAAGGAGGGCAGGGACTATACGGGATAGAGGAAGTGACTGGTGAAGCCAAATAACTCACAGTGAGAAGGGACAAATTAGCCTGGCAGAGACCAGCAAGGACACTAAAGAATATGTGTCCAGGATTCCAAATCCAGTGTCTGCTGACCCAGAAGCTCTTCTAAGGCGAGAAGGTGTCCTAACTGTTGAGGCAGGGTGTGTAAGAGAAGGAGGATCATGCCCGTGACAGACTCCCACAAAAACCAATCCAAGCACAATGAAAGATTGCCCCTTGTATAAGGTATACGGTATAATTAGGATGGCCTGAAATTTCACCCAGAACACTGAGCAAGTAATAGACTGTCAGCAGTAAAGCTACATCTATGGTCCTGGCTGGCCACATTTTCTTAGGCATGTTACTGGGAATACGTGCAAGTGTATATTGGGCTGGGTCTCAGGACTCACACCACAAAGAGAAGGGGGAGACTTTCTTCCTATGGATCAGTAGTTTGTAGACTTGTCCCAAGGCATCTGAAAGGATGCTACTCTACACTAGGCTGAGAGTCTATCCTGACCTCTGTCCGAACAGCCCTTTTAGGAACTTGCCAACCAATGGAATGGCCATAAAAGACACTTGAGAATAGCCCCATCTATATGTATAAGACACTTAGGAATGTTTCTGTACTCAGCTGATGCAATTTATCAGTGTAAGGTTGCCCTCTAAGTGCACCCACCTCAACAGCAGCTATAATTTTGAAATACAGATGCAATTTATCATTGTTAGGTTGCCCTCTGCTGTCTAAATGGCAAAGTGCACACACTTCAACAACAGTTACCATTTCAACAAACAGAATGAGCATGATTCTATGTGGTCACCTGCACCTTCCACTATCGCAAACATTCAGAAGTTACTTCTTTCCACCCCCACTTCTCTTCACACAGTGTCAATGAACATTTAATTACTGGCTCAACTTTTCAGTCTCTAAAGAGTGAAACGCTGTAGGACAAATGCCTCCCACTCAGCTAAAACTGAAATTAGCTGCTGTAATTATGCTACTAGGCAATCTTATGCCATCACGGGAGCTCTGCAATGGAACGTGGTAGACAATACATGTCTACAACGACACATCATAGAGGCCCATGTGATCGATGGAATTTAGATACAGTTCTTATACCATGCATACCTTTCAATCCAACTGATACATTTAGCAGTTTCAATGACAATGAATAAGTCACAGGGACTTACAGTCCCTTCCTGGAAGTGATCAGTGTTGATTACGATATTGAAGAAGGGGAACAGAAGCGACCCTATGAATTACCAACCGATATTGACCTTTAAGATATCCTAGAACAGCGTATATTATGCCGGGAACAGCTAGTCATTTATAATTTCTCTTGAACTCATCACAGTAGCAGTTTTTACTTTTGGCTCTTTTCCAGAGAGTTCCTCACAGTAACATTTGCTTTTATTTTTATACATTTGCTTCTTGAGTGCTTTGCTTATAACCTTTACCATCACATGTATTAATTAAGGTCGTACTGTTTAATTATTTGTTTTTTATTTCACTCTTAATGCTGGACCCCTCCAGGTTCTAACCGCCTGAATGTGGATCAAACCCAAGTTGCATGGATCATCTTCTTCCCAAGGTGAGGTGTGAATGATTATTTGAAAATGCTCTCCCTCTGTATTTTTCCATCTGCCTCCCCTCGCAAGCCACCAGCTCATGACTCTTCTCTGGACTCTCTGCAGTTCCTGGAATCTGTATTCTCTCTTTTGCACTGGTTTCCCACCTAAGTTCATTCCATCAGGATCTGGGCGGTGGTTACATTGTTCATTGTGAACCTTATTCACAATGAACAATGCCTTTGCCAATGATGAAAATAGATCCCCTGCGTCAGAGGAGACCTAGAAAGGATCCAAATGGTGGCATGGTGAATATAAGACCAGAAAGGTGCTCCTCTGATTATTGGTCAAATGTGGGATGTTACTGTGGGGTGTTTCCAAATAGGACTAACCTTAGATTATCACCACACCTGAAAATATTACCAGCTGAGATGACTTATCCTGAGGGAGAGCAGTAATCAAAAGAGTGGAGCAGGTTTGGCTGTACCTTGCTCACTAGACGGCTGTCCAGAAGCTGAACATGTGGGTTACACCAGCCCAATGCATACAAACACTAACTCCTTTGAGGCAGCACAGTAACTGGGATGCTCAATCGACATCTTGCTTACATCATGAGTGTCTGACATATTATAACAATGCACACAATGGGCCAGAAGATTGCCATTTTGAAATCACTAAAACAGGAGTTCACATGAAACAAGTGCTACTCCAGATGTAACTTCTACTCTGAAATGAAAACAATTCCACCACTACCTCAGTCTTTGTAAGTAAATGTCAAGGTGAACTACCAATCCAAATACACATGTGTTAATTGTCTATAGCACCAAGAGGCCCTCTTGAGGGGAGTGTGCACTACTAAACAAATAAAGAATGTGCTATGTTCTACATGCCCAAAGACATATAGGGCCTGTTTCACAGAAGCGTTTGAGAATGACACAATCCCATTGAAAAACTCTCCATGAATCAGGCCCACAATATCCCTTACAATATAGTTTGTCTGACATGGTTCTGGGATCTCACTCATAGCCAGTATATGTCTTTGCTTCCTTCTTTTAATCATCCTTCACCAAATGTCTGTGTGGATTCCACTCACTGTATCACTTGAATCCTGAAATTAATTTCCACTGACTTGTACACAATGATTTCACAAACGTAAATTGCTTGTTTACACTGTTCCATGGACACTGGATTTATTTTTTTGAGATCTGAAATGTTGCCAGATGGCACTGTGTCGGTGCCAAGTAAAGCATCAGACCTGCCCTTAACTCTCACCAATTGATCCTGAGGTTGATGTTCGTGCAGCCTCCAACCTCAATGTGATACACTCAATAATGCTAGATCATGCTCAACACAGCTTTTCTAACATCCTCTATAACTGGAGTTAAGAAGTAAAAGGACCCCTTTTCAACAGGGCTCCTGCTCCACATGCCCAGTATACTTGTACCCAAACGCTATGAAGGAAAAAGCAACATGTATTTGTATTGGTCACTATCAGCATTCCATTTAATTTTGTACATCACTTACTGCCTTCATTAAATTGTGTTGGTTGCTACTAGCTTTCTTTTCAATTGTGGTGGCCTCCACTGGTATTTTGTTTATTTATGTTGGTAACTACTGACCGTTTACTTCATTTTGTCCGTTGCTAATTACCTTTTATTTAGTTTCATTGGTCACTGCAAGCCTTTTATTTAATTGTGTGGTTTGTTTGTGTCTTTTATTTCATTCTGTACGTTGCTACTAACCTTTTACTTACCTTTGGTGGTCGCAACTGGCCTTTCATTTAATTGTTGTGATCACTGCTGACATTTCATTTGGTTCAGTGTGAATTTGCTGTTTGTTTTATGCTGGTGGCTGAACCTTGGTGGCATCATTCCAGTTTGGGAGTTTTTGTCTCCATGTCCCTCTTAACCTTCCCTCCCTGTCCCTCATTATTTCTTCTTCTTTTACCCCCCCCCCTCTTACCCACCACTCCAAATGTTGGATTGTTTTGTGCTCAAATGAATCACTGCATACTAAGTAGACACAGGGCCTCATTATGAGTTTGGCAGTATGAGAAAATGGCAGAAAAGTGGCAGTAATTACATTACCTCCATTTTGCCAGCATTGCCCCACACCACCAAACTCCAATTTTGGAGGTGAAGTGGAGAGTTTACCTTAATCACGTAGCCAGAAATAAACCCACTAATTCACCACTCAAATTCATTAGATTTCACGGCAGAATTGTCGTTCAGGGTAAAAACAACAAAATACTCATAGCGTTCTACAGACTCCAAAAATGGGGAGTAACTTCACTGTTGCCCCACTTGTAATCCTGCAGTAAATCCGCAGGTTCGAGTGATGGTATTGTAATGAGTTGGGCAGTAATTGCAGCAGCTTTTGGAATATAGCTTTTGCAAAAGTCACCAGTCTAGATTTCCCATCAGCCACACCATGAACACAGTGAAACATGAAACTGTTTCATGAGACACAAGCGACACACTAGCCCTTATTCTGCAAACAGCAACCTAGTGCTTGCATCTTCCAGCACTTGCAATCCATCTCCCAGTATTCGCAAGATCAAAGTCTTGACGCAGCGCCCTTCTATGGCATGCAACACGTGTAGACTGGATATTTATTATTGATGTCTTTTTAGAAAATGTTTTTCTACTAAACCTTGAAGACCATTATGAAACTGCAATAATTACATGGGCTCAATAAAAGACAACAGAGTGTCATATATTCTATTTTGAATTGATAAAGAGATACATAAAATGTGAACATTGCATTTATCACATTAACAATACATAGTCAATGTTCAGACCATTAATTTCAAAATCATATAAAATTGTCATATGTCAGTCAGAGAAGTTGTAAGGAGCACATGCATTTAGTTTCTTTGTAAGGCACTAAATGGAGTACCCAGCGTTGCCCGTGTCCTGATTGAGTGGTGCTCTCATGTGCCCTGGAGGATGTTGCTCTTGTCCTCTTGTCGGCAAGTCTTGCTTCGGTTTGCTCTGGCATCTCCTTTGCCATGGAGAAAGTTGCTTTTGTCCTCTGGTCGGCAAGTCGTGCTGCTGTTTGTTGTTGGATTTCAGAAGCTCTTGATATTGATATTCGCTTTGCATCAGATTGAGATTTTCCAAGTGATGCTTGTTTTGTGCGCGACATGCTTCAGTCACTCAATGGCTTCAGCACATTTCAGAAAATGTCGGAGAAAGATTGATTGATTGTGCTCTCTTCTCGTGAACGAACTTAAGTAAACTGTAACCTTGCCATTTCCCATATATGGAGTGGCGTGATAAACACATTTTTTTATTTCCCTTTAAAAATGCTTTAATAAACACTTTCAAACTGTATACAGTAGTAATACATTTCAAAGGAATAACCAACATATCGAACATTTTGCTTCAGGCACTTTTCCAAATGTTGCCTCCTTCTAGTACCTACTGTAGTGAATCGGGGTGATCATCAGTAAATGAGGGTGTTTACAGAATTAATTTTTTGCGTCCAAACATAGACTACAATCATGCCCCAGACACATGAGGAATCCATGCACAATTTGGTAGCAGTGGGTTCAACGGTGTGGATTTGTATAGCTGGACTAATATACAGACAGACATCCCAACATTTTTTTGCATAAAAGAGTTTTGCATTCAAACATAGACTACGATCTTGCCCCAGACAAAAGGTAGACGTTGGCTCATCGGTGTGGATTTGTATACCCAGACAAACATACACACACACACACACACACATACATACATTCCAATTTATATATAGAGATAAGGCTGAGTTTAAACAGGTAGCTACAGTACAGGTGGCCACATTGAGACCTATCAATAACTCTAAACTCACCTGCCCATGCCCAGGCTTCTGCTGAAATTAATATGTAATCAATTAATGAAGAGCCATTGACACCAAAGAAGGTTTTTGTTGGCTGGTCGGTCGGTAAGAAACCTTCCCTTACAGGCTCTAAGCTCGAGATTATGCTGAATTGTCAAACAATTAGCTGCCAAGGGGTACACTGAGATTGGACCGGGTGCTATCAAGTCAGGGATATACCAGGCTTGGTATTGGTCAGCAGTTCTTCAAGCAACTTAATCGGCTCCAATTGCAGGTTAAAGTCACCCACTATCATTAAAAAATAATGTTGTACACCAGCAGCTTCATTGCCAGCAAGTGCCTTGTTTGTTTATTTCTATAGCGCTCCAAACTCAGAGGTATCTGGGTGCATTATGGAGGTAAGTTACAATGATTCAGGTTACACACAGAACATATTTGCAGACAGTAAATACATATTTACAGCAAGTTGTGTATCAATTTACAGGTTAAGCACATATATACAATAACATAACAGGGAATAATCAAATAGTACAAGAATAGGGACATCAGGATAGTTTGAAGTGCAGATCAACATAATGAGGTGTAGGGTAATTGTTCTGGCAGGCGGCAAGAGTGCCTTTTGACTAGCCAGCTTTTGGTGTTTTTTCTGAAGCTGTAGAAAGACTGGTCTAATCTCAGTGCAGTGCGGAGGGAGTTCCAAGACTGGGCTGCCATAACGGAAAAGCTGCTACCTCCTGCTTTTTTTAGTTTGAATCTGGGTACTATTAGGCAGAAGGAGTTTGTGGTCCTCACAGGGCGAGTCAAGGATTTTTTTGCAAATGTATCCATTAGGTATTGGGGCAGCATTGTTTAGGCATTTGTGGGTGATGGAGACAGTTTTGAGCAGGATTCTGTCCTTGATAGAGATACAGTTCCACTTACGCCTAGCCTCTGAGATCTGTTGTCTCTTAGGAATGCTCAGGGCTGTTCTCAGTGCATTATTTTGAATGATCTGAAGTTTATTGGTAATATATTTGCTAGCACCTAAATATAGGGCATTGCAATAATCAAGTTTTGAAAGGATTAATGCTCTCGCTAAGGTGGTGCAGCTCTCAGTAGATAAAAAAGGCGTGCAGGCCTGTATCAACTTGCATGTGTACGCTGTGGCTGAGGCGGTGGCGTTAACTTGCTTGCCTAAGTTAAGAGTTGAGTCCAAGTACAAACCCAGGGTTTTAACCTCCTTGGCCACTTTAATGTTAATGCTGTCTATGTTGAAGGACAGGTGTTTGCTGTTAAGTTTGTCAAGGTTGGCTGTAGCTCCTAGGATCAGGAGCTCTGTTTTATCATCATTCAGGAACAGGCCGTGAGAGGCTATCCAGGTCTGAATGATTAGATATAATGGAGTATATCAGGCTTTGGTTGAGACCAACGTCGATTTTATCATGGTAGGTGGAGTTCCGCTCCCAGTATTGGCTTATGCGGACGATATGGTCACAATTGCCCGCATGCCCATTACTTTACAATGTTTGGTGGATGCCTACACACAATTTATGTCCAAACACAAACTGGCAGTGAACTCCAAAACATTGGCAGTTATGGCCTGTGGGAGTACAGGGGACAAAACGACTTAAGTTGCACACGATTTGGCATGGTGGAGAGCCTATTCCGAGAGTCAGTAAATTTGTATATTTAGGAGTTTGTTTTAGCGAAAACTGGCGGCGGTCTGGCCATGTGGATAAACAATGTTTGAGGATGAGGCAGGCTCTTGGGGGCTTGTCTTGATTCCAAAAGAATTGTTTAGGGCAACCCATTAATCTAATCCTCGAACTATATAGAGCTCAAACTAAAACTACTAATAATTATGGGGCCGCCTTATGGGGCATGGAAAAAAATACTAATATTGAACATGTGGAGAATACCTTTCTGAAAAAACTACTCGGGCTACCGCAGTCAGCACTTAATTATGGTACACATTTGGAACTGGGGTGCCTTCACATTGGGGATGAGTGGTTGCTGGTCCCTTTGTTGGATTGGCAAGCTACGCTTTTGCATACGATTGTAAGAGCCCTGGTGACTAGCTCAGTTAAACAGAAAATTCCGTGGCTCTCCTATATTCAGAAATGTATTATCCAGTTAAATTGTGACAGCCTGCTATGGCCATCAACACTTTTGTCTTCTTGTTCTGTGAGAAAATATAAGCAACTCTACAATGCTATCCTTGTGTCAAACAGGGAAACTGTTGCTCTGGGGATCCCTGAAAACAGAGGCATATTGTTTAACCACCAGAGAGGGCATTCAGTCGTACATGCTTCATAATCACAAGCTTTCAGACTGATGGGCCCTGACTCAAGCTCGTTTCAATTACTTATGGCTCAGAGCTCAAACCAAAAATTGGTCACATAATGAACAGCCCATAGCTTGCCCATGCTGTCAGTGGCCCGAGGAGGACCTATAGCATTTAGTGTTGTTCTGTCCGGCTTATATGGATTTGAGAAGAAAGCTTTATTACTGTTGCTTAAAAACGCAGGAATTACCCAGGCTAGACCCACTTTATGCTATTTGCTGTCATCTGCCATGATGCCAGTGGCTTGGGGTTCTGTGGACTATTTGAGAAAAGCATGGTACCGGCAGAACAAACTCAATCTGACAGAGCACTGTTAATCCCAAGACTATTTAAGAATTTTACTGGTACTGGTGGATATTATTCTTACTGTAACTTGACTGTACACATGCACTTTGTATCTGTTTTTTATTCAGTATTTCCTTCTTTTTTTATTGACTTGTATGTGATGATGTTTTTGTAACAAAATTAATTGTATCGATTCTGTATTGTATTCTGCAAATGTGTATTATGGGTAATTATTTTTTCTGAATAAACTTATTTGTTGGTGATTAGATATATTTTATTCATGAGGGGCAGGTCCGACTCATAGTCTCCTGTTTGAGGTATGAGGATCTGGGTGTCATCTGCATAGTTGGTATAGGTGAGACCCAGATCATTGAACAGTTGTTTAGTGAATATATTGTACATAGTGGGAGATACGCAGGAGCCTTGCGGTACTCCACAGGTTATGGGTGTGGTGTCTGCTGAGGCTGATATGATATGATAATTTATTTCATACACAAGTGTTTCAGAGCGCGTCAAGGCAGGGGAGGGGAACAAGGAAGAACAAAAACAACGATCTTACTAGGCCCAGGGACATTGAGAACACACAAGTGCATGGGAAAGGAGGAACAAGTGCATGGAAGGGGGAGAGTGGAATTTGCGCAGCAGAGGAGAACAGATAAATAATAATAAATTAATAGAAATAGAGTCAATAAACAGTGTTAGTGCAGCCAGCAAGTGGCAAGTGCTGTGTTTACAGCAGCAGACTGGGTAAGTTGTTAAGTGCATAAAAAGAAGAAAATGGGGGTTCGGGGGACTGTATGGGTACAGTTACAGTCACCAGTGCAAGGGGTGGCCAGGAGGCACTGCAGGAGGGTTGCAGGGTGAGCAGGTACCTGGGCCCGAGGGGACAGAAGGTGGCCAGGTGCACAGTATCAAGATAGAGCAGATCAGCAGGGGAGAGGGGGAGCGAAGGCAGAAGCAAAGAGGAAGGTCTTAAGGTGTTTCTGGAACCAGAGATGGTTCTCCTCAAGTTTTAGAGTGGCACAGGGAGGCTGTTCCATAGGGAGGCCCCAGCCGAAGACGGAGATCTACCCCCAGCTTGTTTCTTTGAAGAACGACTGACCCTGAGGGAGTAAGAGGTCGAGGAGCGAAGCGCTTGTGAGGGGAGGAATTTGCAGAAGGATAGCTGAAGGTATTTTGGACCCAGGCCCCAGAAGGCCTTGTGGACAATGCAGAGGGTTTTGAATTTGATCCTTGAATCCACTGGGAGCCAATCGAGAGATTTCAGAGCTGGAGTGATATGATCCCAGGGCTTGAGGCCAAGGACAAGTCTCGCATTCCTGTTCTTGATTAGTTGCAGAGGACGGAGAGTAGAGGCAGGTAGATTTAGAAAAAGGCTGGTACAATAGTTCAACCTAGAGAGAACCAGAGATTGGGAGACAGTGAGCTTCTGGGGGAAGGAGAGGAAAGGCAGAGTGCCTCTGAGGAGGTGCAGTAGGAAGTTTTACTTTTTAGAGACCTCAGAGATGTGGGCAGAGAAGGAAAGTGTGGAGTCAAAGATTACCCAGAGGTTCTTAACCTCACTGGGTGTGAGGTAGTACGAGGGCCAAGGGAGACCGGCCAGAGAGTGAGGGGAAAGGATGGTGAAGGTGTGCCGATGAGGAGGATCTCCGTCTTGGTGGCATTTAGGCAAAGATCATTGGCGGCACACCAATATTGAATGGCAGTTAGGCAATCAGAGATGAGAGAGGGAGAGCAGGTAGCCGAGGGCAGCCTGAAAATGAGTTGGGTGTTGTCTGCGTAGCACTGGAAATTTGAGCAGAAAATGGCAATGCAGTGGGCGAGAGTTGCCAGGTACTGGTTGAAAAGCCAGGACGAGAGGTTAGATCCCTGGGGGACACCACAGGAAAAGAGGAAGATAGATGATATGAAGGACCCAAGTTGGACCTGGGAGGGTCAATCAGAGAGGAAAGAGGTCAGCCGAGCCAGATCCTGAAGAGTGATACCTAGGTTATCACGGAGACTGGAATGTTAGAGTCAAGGTTGGAGAGAAGATCTTCACAGATGTTCAGGAGAGCAGTTTCCATGCTTCTGGAAGCTCTGAAGCCAGACTGGTGGTCATGGAGACAACCAACAGAATCGGAATGAAGCTTAAGCTGAGAGATGGCCAGCTTTTCCAGGAGTTTGCCCAGAGTAATAGAAATTTGTCAATAGTTAGCCGGACAAGATGGATCAGCTGAGAAGAGGATGCACAAGGGAGTGCTTCGGAAGGGAGGGGAAGGATCCTGAGGAAAAGGAGTGGTTGCAAAAATCGGCAAGGGCCGGAGCGAGGGTGTCAATGTGGTCCTTGATGGTTTTAGAGGAACAGGGATGAACCTGTTGGTGAGAATACTCTCATTGACCTGTTCTTCAAAGATGATTGAATCCAGGCTGAGGCTTCTTGGGAGAAGTGGGCTGAAGTGGACAGGTGATTGCACAGCACTTTATGATCCACTAGGTCAAAGGCGGCTGATAGATCTAGAAGGGGCAAAAGGGCGAGCTTCCTATTGTCTTTGAGTTTGTCTATTTGATTCATCAGATCTATCAGAGCCGTTTCGGTGCCTAGTTGTGGACTGAAACCTGATTGTCGATGCCCCAAGAGTTTGTTGGCCTCCAGAAATGATTGTATTTGGATGTAGACTGCTTTGTCTATTATATATTTTTTTTAAAACTTGACTTTTATTAATTTTAACATTGACTGTGAACATACAGGTGGGTACATGTTATGCATTGAGAGCTGTTTCACTATAGTATTCCAGTCCACCTTAACAACATTTATCAACATTAACGTTCATTATTCCAGGAAGGGGCAAAGGAAAAAGAAAACAAAGAGGAAAAATAAAGGAAAGAGAAACGCCCCCCTCCTCCACTTTCCCCCATCTCTCAAGTCCACTTCCTTCGGGGCATTGACACTCTGGATCGTAGTAGGCTGCGTGACGCTCGACTTGAATCGTCCTAAAGTCATAGATCTCCTATATGGTCTGTGACAGGCAAGGGTTGCTGACAATGGGTCTTTCAATTTTTCCGCCAGTGGTGACATGGGTTAGGTGCTAGTTTTCTCGCTGTGTCGAATCTTCCATGGTTGAACGTGAGATGTATTGTGCAGTGAAATCAAACCAGGCTTCTTCTTGTCGTGCGGCTTTGTCATGGAGTATTGCCGTTATTTTTTCCATAGTATAAATATTTGTGGCGATCTGTATCCAATCCTTTTTATCAGGTAGGCGTGGGGCTTTCCATTTTATCACGAGAGCAGCTCTTGCCGCGAGTAACAGGGGGGATATCAGACCTTTTACTCTTATCATTTCGTCATCTTCTTCTTCGAGGCCAAATAGAATCAGGAGGGATGACATTTCCCTCTCTATGCCGTCCAGCTGTTTGATCCATCCCAGGACCTCTTGCCAGTAAATGCAGACCTTGGGGCAGGCCCACCACATGTGTCAGTAATCGGCATTCATCCCACGAGGTCTGGAACATTTTGGACAGCCTTTGTGGATCGTACTGCTATCTATGTAGTAATTTTATGGAGTGTAATTTATACTGGGCCGCGATTGATATTTTGGATGGCGTCTCACATATTTTGTCCCAGGCCTGCTGGTCAAACTCTCTGGCGAAGTCTCGTTCCCATCTTGCTTTGAGACGATGGTTTGGTGCGTCGTCTTTGGTAATTAAAGCTCTGTACATTCGCGCTATGAGGCCTTTGGAGGTGGTAGTTGTGTCTAGGATCGTCTCAAAGGACGTTAGTTCTCTCTGTGTGGTGGCCTTCCATTCCTTTCGGGATATGACGCCTTTCAGACGTAGGTACAGGAAGACTGGTAAGAGTGGATTTGGAGGGCCTCCTCTAGTTCCGTTATTGAGATGAATTTCCCCTTTCTCCACAGCTGACCGACCCTCTCGAGACCGGCGTCAAACCAAGATCGGTACCTGGCGTGTTCTGGAATTTCTTCTCTGATTCCAGGGGACCAAAGATGGCTGAGTGGCAAAGGCCACATGGTGACTCCCGACATTGCTCTCCCCTTTCTCCATATGTTCCACATCGTGCCCAGTATCGGGTGGTTGCGCAGTTTCCTCAATAGTTTCGATCTGGGGACCCATAACCATTCTGCCAGAATTACATTGTATAAGATGTTGTTGTCTAGTTGGACCCATTGGAGGTCCTTCCTATCTCGCAGATGTGGGACTAATATTCTGAGCTGTGTGGCATGGTAATAGCGTTCTATGTCCGGCAAGCCCACCCCTCCTAGGTCTTTTGGTAATATTAAGACATCGTAGGGGATTCTGGGTTTCTTCCCGTTCCACAAAAAGTCTAGGATGGCCTTTCTGACTTGCCTGAAAAATTGTTCCGGGATTGTGATAGGCAAGACCTGAAAGGGGTACAGAAACCGTGGGAGGGACACCATTTTAATTGCGTTCAAGTGTCCCATCCAGGAGATTGTCAACGGTTTCCATTTTTTGAGATCAGTCTTGAGGGCTTCGAGGAGGTGGGGAAAGTTGGCTTCGTAAAGGCCGTTGAGATGTCGCGCTAAGTTAATTCCCAAGTATCTCAGTGTCGGGCCTCAGATGATCAGCCCGAGATGCTCGAGGGCGCTTCGGTTTTCCGGCGATGGCTCGTGAAGCGGAAAAAGAGTAGATTTGGATTTGTTGATTTTAAATCCCGAAAGTGTGCCGTAATCCTCTATCAGCTGGATCGCTCGCGGAATGGAAGACGTTGGGTTTGACACATGGAGCAGAATGTCATCCGCGTATAAGGCTAGCTTTTATTCTTTGCCATTCACCTGGATCCCTTCCACTGCAGGGTCTGCTCGCAGCGTCACTGCAAGGGGTTCTAGGGACAGTGCGAACAGTATTGCCGACAGGGGGCAACCTTGTCTCGTACCTCTGCTGAGGGGGAACCAGCGGGAGAATTGGGCGTTCACCTAGACCGATGCTCTTGGGGATGTATAGATTGCTTTGATCCCTCGACGGAGTGTGGGGCCTAGGCCTATCTTCTTCAGTGTGGCCTCGAGGAAGTGCCATTCGACTCTATCGAACGCCTTCTCGGCATCAATTGAGAGTAGCGCTGGGTTGCTCAGCAATGTTTGGGCCTTGTGGATTAGGTGGAGAGTTTTCCCGGTGGAGTCCGCTCCTTGTCTGCCTAAGATGAAACCCACTTGGTCGTTGTGGATTATTGCGGGCATGTGTGACTCCAGTCTTGCAGTAAGGATTCTCGTATACATTTTGGCGTCGATATTTAGTAGAGATATTGGGCGGTAGGAAGCACACAACTTTGGGTCCGTGCCCTCCTTGTGGATGACTGTTATCAGCGCTTCAGAGAAGGATTCGGGTGCCACGCCGGATTGTAGGTTATTGTTGAATAGGTCGACCATGAAAGGGAGAAGGGCATATTTGAAAGTTTTATAGAACCCTGCCGTGTATCCATCGTTTCCGGGGGCTTTCCCCATTGGAAGCCTTTTGATTGCTTCTTCAATTTCTTCTCCTGTGATGGGGGCTTCCAAGGTAAGTGCTGTATCAGGTGGGAGAGTGGGCAAGGGTACCTGGTCCAAATATTAATTTATCGCTTCTGTATGCGAAGGAGCGCGTGCCGTATATAGTTTTTCATAAAAGTCGGCAAAAGCTTTGGGGACACTGGGGGAAGTGGTTCAGTAGAGTTCACTTCTATTTGGATCGTGGGCACCCACCTCTCTTGGCGTTGGCCTCGCAGTCTTGCGGCAAGCAGGGCACCCGCTTTGTCCCCATGTTCATAGTGTTTCTGCTTCAGATGTTGTAGCTTGCGCGCTATGCTACCCGCCTCTAGTTGTCTTAGTTCCTCTCTCTTGTCGTTGGCCTCTTTAATCTTTTGTGGTGTATCTTGGTCCGCCGTCTGTGCCATAATGTCCAGTTGGGTAATTTCGTTTCGGATCCTATTTTCTATCAATTGTCTTATTCTTTTTTTGGCTGTTCCCTCTCTAATAAGTAGCCCTCTCCAGGTCGCCTTGCCTGCCTCCTAAACTGTGTTCATGGAGGTTTCGCCCGTGTTGTTACTCTCAAAGTATTGGGTGATGTCCCGCTCTAGTTGTTCCCGAAAGATTGGGTCCTTGAAGAGGGTTTCGTTGCAGCGCCATTTGGAGCATCTTCAAGGCAGGGCCATTTGATCAAGGGTGACCGTGACCATGTTATGGTCTGACCATGAGACAGGATTTATAATGGCTTCAGTCCTTGCTGTGATGAGGTCTGCAGTTAGGTATGTATAGTCTATTCTGGAAAATTTTGCATGTGGCGCTGAGAAAAAAGTAAAGCCAGTTCGGTTGGGAGTGGTATATCTCCACGAGATTGTAGGCGGCCATCATGTCTGCGGCCAGTGGACGTCTAGCACCCGTGAGCGGGGGCGTTGTGGGGCGACCTGATTGTCTATCCTGTTCCGGATCCATCCACATGTTCAGGTCACCTCCGAGTATTCCGTCGCCTTCTGCTTCGCTCATGACTTTCGGATTATCCTCTGTAGGAATCTGTCTTGTCCTGTATTGGGGGCATATATTGCCGCAAGGGTAACAACAGTGCCCTGTATCCTGCCCACCAGGACTAGTGCTCTGCCAGTGACGTCCGTCCATGACTTCAAGAGTGCAAATTGGATCTTTCTGTTGATTAATATGCCGACTCCTGCCTTCTTCAGCGGGCCAGAGCCCCAGAATTCCGACCCTAGCTTAGCATATAGAACCTTCCTCTCTTCTCCCTTGCTATATCGGGTTTCTTGTACGAAGAGTATGTCCAATTCAGCCCTCCTGAACTCTCTCGTTACCAGTGATCTCTTGGTGGGGGAGTTAAGTCCCTTAACATTCAGCGTGCCAATTTTAAGTGTGCCCTGCCTGTCACTTGATTCGTTATGTCTGGGGGACATTGGTACGTCCGTGGAAATCGTTTGCAGCGTCATGCAGCCCATTGTAAGAAATTGCCATGTTGGAAGTAGTGTTGTAGCTGCCTCTATTTAACAGAGGCTTTACCGGAGGCTGTGCCATTCCCTGTCTCCCTCCCCCCACCCACCCCTGTAGGGTATTGAACATCATACCCTGTGCCCTCTGTTCTATCGCGTTGATCTTTGGTTCTTCGATGAGGGTTTGTGACTGTTTGTGGTGGCGTCCGAGTTGGACTCGATGTGAACAACCGGTCTACTGTCGGACCACCAGCAAGGGTCGTAACCGCAGGACCCCGACAACTAATAGCATCAAAATAACGTTTTTGAGCCCCCGCCCCCTTATCATGAGATTGTATAACAAACGACAGTATGTCAAACAACGACAACTTTAACTGTGAGCTAATAAGTATTATAATACATGTGGTTTCCGGAGTCTCCATTCTCCGGCAGTTCTCTTTTGCAGTTCAGGCAGTTCACATGTCGTGTAATGGAATCATAGATCTAGGAGTTCCGTGATCCGTGATGTAGGCGGGCCCCCTGCCGGGACCTTGAGAGCATAGTTCGCCGGGATTTTGAGCTTGGAGTCACAATATCATTTGTTGTTTTCGGGTGTGTCGTTGGGCCGCCTGTACTTTCTGGAACCCTTTACTCGTTTCCTTCTCGTGCCTTGAAGTTCCCATCGTGCTCTGTCCTGCACTGGGGTTTCCTGAGTTCCCTCCCCCGAGGCCGCTCCGAGGAGGTCGGCAAGGCATTCTCGGATTTCTTCTTCGGAGCGGAGTAGGAACTTCCTGCTCCCATGTTCAAATGCAAGGGAGAAGCGGTATCCCCACCTGTACCTCGTACCTTGCTCTTTTAGCCATCTCGTGAGGGGACCGCAGAGGCAGCGCAAGGCCAGCGTCAGCGATGAAAGGTCCTGAAAAATAGTAATCGGGGCTCCTCCAAGGGTAAGAGTGCCTCCAGACCTGGCTTTAGCTAGTATCCTCGTTCTGTCCTGATATCTATGGAATCTGGCAAGGACTGATCTCGGGACGCCTGGGGGGCCACCAGCTCTGTGGATTCTCTCGGTCTTGAGTTCATCAATGTCCTCGTCCGCGGTCAGGATTTTGACGATATCGTGTATCGTCTGCTTGAGGTCCTCTTCTGTCTCCCCTTCTCTCTCTGGGATTCCAAAAAACCATAGGTTATTTCTTCTCCCTCTATTTTCCAAATCGTCTATCTTAAGGTGAATCTCGTCCTCCCTCTTTTCTATGTTTCGTATTCTAAGCACCATTTGGGCTTCTAGAGTGTCGATAGAGGCCTGGTTGTTCTCGACTCCTTCTAGTCTCTCCTCGATGTTATCTACCCTCTGGGTCATTTTGTCCATTTTACTGCCGAGGTTGGCCCCCATGTTCCTGATTTCAGTTAGAAGGGCGGCGATGTCACCTTTGGTAGCTGCCGCACCCGTTTTGGGGGCTTCTAGTGACATTGTTGTTCTCTGTTTAGGAGCCTGAGGTAGCGGGAGTAGGCGTATTTGGCAAGTTTACTTTTAATGTTCATAGGGCACTTGCATTCGAGGAGGCACACGCCCCGGGAACGGGGGCCCTACCCTCTGCCCTGGTGTTTTGGGAGGCACATGAGCTATGTTGCGGGGCACCAGAGTGATGTTACTTGGATCAGAAGTCCTTCGGTGGGAGGAGGCACACACCCTGGATCCAGGGGCTCTGCTCTCTGTTCGTGTCGGTCTCTGTCAGTGGGCCGGGTTGTGTCAAGGGGGCCGGGGTAACAGTGCCGGTCCGTGCTGAGATTCCAGAGAAGGTGTGTGGGGCCAAGCCGCTTACGATGGGGTCTTGGTTGCAGGCGGCGTGGAGGGGTAAGCACCTCCAGCTATATCGTTTCCCTCTATTGCAGGTCCACCCATCCGTGTCCTGGTCGGGCAGTAGGCTGGTGCTTAACCAGAGGAGGGCACACGCCCTGGAACTGGGGGCCCAACCGTCTGCTTGGCCTTGATGTAAGGTAGAGCTTGTTGCCGTATGTACTGTGGCCTCGGATAACGGAGTCCAAGGGAGTTGCGTGGGCAGGTCCGGTTGAGAGCAATGGGGGCCGAGGCCCGAGTGGCACTTTTGCTGCGATGTGGGGTCCTCGTAGCTGGGAGGCAGGCTTGGCACGCTGTGTGCAGGGGGAGCTTCAGAGGGTCGTGAAATTGCTGTTAAACATGGCGGGAGCCAATGTTCCTTCTGCGTTGCTTGGGGCGCAGGCACTAGCTCCTTGCCTTATATGCGTGGGGGCCTGGCAATTAGCTTAGCAAGGAAGTTGACTCAGCAGGGGATGACTAGTGAGACCGCGTCGCCAAGTTGGGCGTTGTTCCTTTATGGAAAGAGGGGGTGCACAGTCCCAGGTGTGTTGCAGAGTGTTTATGACTGGGGGTGAGCTGAGGGCACCTGGGAATGTGTTGGGTATCAATTGGGACTTTGAGTGGAGTGGCGCCAGGTACCGGGGCTGCGGGCAATCCCCCCCTTTATGCCCCCAGTGAAGGCACTCTTTAAATCCTCAGGGCCTGCTAGGGATAGGGCTAGGGCCAGGGTGTAGGTAGAAGCAACTCTTTATGAGCCCTTTCTCAGGGCTCTTGCTTTCTAATGCGGCTCAATCCTGTGGCGAGTGATGCCACTTTTATATATCCGGAGCAGTCCTCCGGTGGGGTGGGGGACTGGGGGGGCGCTCCACCACTGCGACCAGACTTCAGATCCCGGGGGGGAACAGGGCCTAGGGTTACACCAGGCTCTTATGCGCGCTCCCCAGGGGGGAGGGGTCACCTACCCGCTCCGTGGCTCGTCTTCCCGGTTTGCGCCTTCCGGGGTCGGCGCTGCTCCAGCAGCCGCACTGAGAGTGCGGGAACGTACCGCCGATGCCCAGCAGACCCACAGGGGCTGCGGGACAGACAGCAGGGCAGCGGCTGTCTAGTGGAGCCCCGGCGTGGTCTTCGTTCCCTGTGGGCGGGTGGTGGGAGGAGTTGGATGCCGCGGGTGTCAGGTGGCCGCGGCCCGTGCCTGAAACACTGCGTTTGCAGTCGGGAGGGGGAGGCGCCGATTAGGAGTCTTTTCTCTGTTGTTTCTTGAGCGTTTTCTTCTGCGGTTTCGCTCAGTGGGTGGGGGGCAGTTTCATATTGCCCAGACAGCTGTTGTCGTGGATCAGTGGGGGGCCTAGGTGGGGGCTCAAATCTCTTTTAGGGCCCGTGGGTCCGGGGCTCACACGGAGGTATCCGTCATCCGTGCGCCCCCTGGTGGCCAATGTGTCTATTATATTTAATAGAAAAGAGACTGTAGTAATCAGTCTATAGTTCGTTGGGATGGTTGGGTCTAAGGAGGGTTTTTTTAACAGTGGAAGGACCCAACCATCCTTGAGGTTGGTAAGGAAACTGCATGTTTGGTAGGAGGCATTAATGAGTGTGGTAATGAAGGGGGCTAGGGCTTTAGTCGCATCTGTGATTACTTGGGGTAAGGCTTGAGCAAGGCAATGATGTTTTCCACATCATGGGTCGTGACTTGGGCAAATTTGTAACATTGGGGAGGTTTGGAGGTATGAGAGTGGGATCTGTGATGGGTGCTATATTTAGGAAGGTTCAACTTCTTTTCTGATATTTTATTTCGAAGGAGGGAGATTTTGTTGGCCAATGCATTTTGGATGTTGGAGCACCACATTTTATCCTTGGTGCAGGTATCCACTGGGGGTGTAGGGCCTTCCATTTCTCTTAGGATAGTAAAGCATTCTTTGGTGCTGGAGCGGGCTTTATTGATCCTGTTGTTGTAAGTTTCGCATTTGGTAAGAAGAATTTCTGCTTTGTATTTAACTGACATATTCAGCAGTTTCTTTTTGTCCTCCTCGGTTGGAAGGTTTTTCCATAGGGCTTCCATTTTCCTTTTTTCTGACCGCAGGGCTTTTAGTTGGGGTGTAAACCACGAGTTAAGGTGGGATGTTGGTTTACTTTTGCGCATTTTGAGAGGGGCAATAATTTCTAATGCTTGTGTGAAAAGTAGAGTTATATAACTCAACTAGCATAGCAGGGTCTGAGGTGGCAGATGGGGGGTTTAAGATCGGGTGGAGATGTGGCATTAGCCTATCCACTGTGATGTTCTTTTTGTCCCTGGTGAGGAGGGGAGGGGCTGTATGGTTGGATATAATTGTCAGTAAGTTTGCTTGTATGCTGAAGGTAAATAAGTAGTGGTCAGGCCAAGACTGAGGTTCAATGGAGGTGATCGTGGCATCACAATTGAGGTCAGCCACCCAGTCAAGGGTTCTACCTTTGGCATGCGTAGGCTGATTTACTCTCTGTCTGAGGCCTATTTCAGTGAGGGTGTTTGATAAAGCCAAGGCATGTTGATCGTTAGCGTCATTGAGACCCAGGTTGAAGTCACACAGCACTAGTATTTGCAAGGAAGGTTTAGTATTTGCCGAGAGAATGGATGTGATATCTTCCTCAAAGGAACTGATAAGGCCAGGAGGTCTACAGATAAGGTGAGCCATTATGGTGCAGGAGTTGGAGATAGGTAGTTTCACAGATAGTAGTTCGCAGGAATTGACATGAGGTTGAGTGGGGTGGTCTTGGAGCTGAGGGTGTCTATGCTCTTCACCTCCCAACCCATAGATGAGTACATCCAGATCAGCAATCCCCTCCTATCGGCCTGCCTCTCAGACCCTTGGTGGCCAGGATACAGAAGGACTGATAGCCATACAACATAACAGGATCCAGGGCCCACGTCTCTAGCAAAGCAATTATATTAAAACCACCAATAAAAACAATCCACATAGGATTATCCAATTGCCTATACAATCCAGCAATGTTCCAGGAAAGCAGCCTCAATCCCTGGGTACCTCCCTCTGAGCGCACGCCTTGATCAAGTCAATTAAATTCCTCCGGATTAGGTTGGATCAAGGCCAAGGGATGATGGTAGCCAACAGGCACTTGCTGGCAGATCTTCCTTGGTCTTCCCCCACATGCTGGTAACGGGCCAACACAAAAACCATCTGCTGCAGACATGCCATTGTGGCAGGGAATAAAGATTTGAGGCCAGCAATTGGTAGACTAAAGGGACATGCCCATAGACAATACATTTCCTGAGCATGCAGATAATATTGAAAAAGCCACTGGTGAAACAAGTTCAATTAAAGCCAAATTCTAGGCGCTGTTCCACATTGGGAATTCAATTCGGGCTATGTCGCTACTGCATATTGAGGATAACTGTGGGTTAGACCCCCAGATAGACAACAATGAAGAGTGATTAATAAATGGACTATCGTATCTTGGCTCAAGTTCCTCCAGTCACACTGGCCTGGAAAGCAGAAAGTTTACCTGTGCCTCATTAAGGTTTTTGTGGGCACCAATGGAACACGCCTCATAAGGCTGTGATTTCTGGTTTATGCCAGGTAGGTTTAAAGAACGACCCTCTATAGGGAGGGGTTGGGGTCTGAACAAGAATGTCGATCCGTCCAGTATCGGGTTGATCTCACTATCACACTGGATAGAACTTCAATTCAGCTGGTTGCTGGGGGGATTTGGATTGACACGAGGGACCGTGGCTTGTTTGCGGGCCTTGGCGGTTCACCTGTCTTGCTGACCCATCCCCCTTGACCATTGTGATAGTTCTTTTGTGGGAGCCTGATGGAGGAGGGCCACAGTAGGGAAGAGACGGCAGCGTCTGTCTTAGTGCCATCACAGACCATACCACAGAAGATACCACCTCATCTGGCTAGATGTCCGTGTGGGTTTTCCTAATATTAGAGGCCATGAAATGAACTGCCACAGTGGTCGCCCACACAGAGTACCTACACACATCAGCTGCTCTACTTGTAAAGCCTTGATCACATCTTCCCCTGTTACGGCATCAACACGCAGGAAGTCGTTCGAAGCACAAGATTCTAATCGCTTTTGTGTCCAGTTCGAAGTTCTGCGCACTTAGATAGACAGGGGCTGGGTCCTCCTTCGGCAGCATGCTGGGTTGTACATGTACCCCCGTTAACGGGTGAAGCCTGGGGTTAATAATTTGACTGCTGGTCATGATGACATCAGTCACCTTAGCGATTGTGTGCTTAAGAGTTTGCTGGTCAGCTGCCATCTTTGAGCAGAGCAAAAATAAGTCCTCGATTTTAGACAGGATAAAATTAATTGAATGGGGTATTAGAACATTTGCTTGAGTGGAGGTGGGCCTCATCAGGGATGTTGCCATATCCACAAAATTGCTGTCCAAGTCAGGGAGCCTCCTGGCTTAAATTCACTGCCTCCGGATTGCGGCTCGATGCCGTGTTAGCACCAAGTACCGGCACAGAGTTTGTCAAGGCAGAAGTCATAGAGTTCCACCTTAGGTTCTCAAACATAAGAAGGAAAGATCAATTGTCAATTGATGGCAAGCTCTGATCTAAGATATTCACAGAATCAATATCAGCAGCTGTAACCGTGTCAATAGCTCCCGACATATCCATAGGGGAGAAGGAGCTGGGCGACTTTAATAAAGAAAATATTGGAGGCAAGGCCAGTGAGTTCACAGCGGAACCTTCGAAATACCCAGAAATCCTCTTTTGAACCCCAGTAGGGTAATCTTTTTTGCTCTCATAGATGTTAGAGCAGATGTTAGCTTGGATCTAAATTTAACAGGAGACCTAAGGCGCTTCCCCACCTGGGGACTCTCGCTTCGTATGCCCTGCCTGAGAGGTATTTTCATAATCACAAAGAAGCCTTCTGCCTGAGAGGGTTTACAGTGTGCAAGTTGCAGGTTTCAGGCTCGTTATTAAAGGCACATAGGTATGAATAATACCAGTAAATGAAAGGGAGATGAATAAGGGCAAGGGGGCTGAAAAATGACTATAATAGCTGTAAAAAGCTGTACCTGTGGCTGTAGCTGGAGTGTTGTTATAAGTGACTGGGTAAATGCAATCTCACACAGAGATGCAATGACACACTTTATTTAGTTAGGCAATATCACAAAAGATACGGAAACAATGTAGCAGTTTTATTTCCAACAATAGCAAGTAGTGAGTCCAGGCAGAAAGGCATTCCTGAAGCACTCACCAATGCAATACCTATAATGGCCCCAAAAAAGGATGAAAGTAAATTAGCTTCCTCGGTACTGCGCCTGTGAATATGGAAATCAGTCCAGTTCAAGAGCCAGACTATATTCAGGTGAATATCAGATAATGCCTAATACGCACTGGTGCTATTATTAGGTACTGGCAGGTGGGGGTAGAGAGCGCAGGGGGAGAACCACGTAGGCCAGCAAGCAAGCAAGCTTGAGCAATATTAGGGCTTTCTCCAGCGACCAGCTATAGCTCACTAGCTGGTACACTGGTACACTGCTGTTTCTCACTAATTCACAATGCGGTAAAAACATTTTAAAAAAAAGTATTTTCAAGAGATGCCTATACTAAATGTAATTCTCCACACACACTGTGACTTTTCTAATTATTTAATGGCCCGTGATATGGCCTTAAAGGCTCCACTCGGGACCCAAACACAAGGTGCCAGCTATGTTTGCATTACAAGTTCACAATTGATTGATTCATTTTAGGCATCAGAAGTGAGCGTACCTGTTGAAAAAGTTGCGTGTGTTTGCAAAAACCAGTTAGCTAAGAACCTGCCAAAATCACAACCGGGGTACCTGACCACACGGCCGCCACAGCCTGAGCATTAGACACAGTCCCCTCAAATCAGTGTCTATCCCAGTCGCGCTGCACAGAAAAGAGTGATGTTGCCTCCTGCTCCAGTAGACCAGGTGCGGTTTGTGCGGTTTGTGCACTTTATCCGCTGTCCGCTGTGCAAGTGCCGACTCTGCAGTCCACTATCCGCTCCCCACCCAGCACAGCCTGGTGTAGCACTCACTGGTGCAGCACTCACTGGTGCAGCAGTGCAGCACTCAGCCTGGTTCAGGCCCCACCGAATATACTCCACACCACACAAACCGCTCCGCTCTGCTGCTGAGGAAAGGACTTTAGCACGTTGCCACCAGCATGTCAAGCTGCACCTCCTCTCTCCTCTCTCAACACAAAGGCCGCTTCCGACAGCGCTATTGACCGAATGTCTGTATATATGAAAGAGTGGGGCCTGTCACTTAACCTCACTAAATCAGAAGTTATAGTATTCAGTTGGAAATTGATAGCTAAAACATCGAAATTTAGTGTCGGTGGGAACCAAATAGAGAGAGTCAAATCATAGGATGACCAATGGATGTCCTTTTCAGATAAATTGACCAATACCTCACATGTTGAGATGCAAAATATAAAAGTGCAAGAAATTATGGGAGGGACTTTTTTCTTTTGCAGTCAAGCACAAAGCTTAGCCTATGAAGATGATGCTCTGAGTTTACAAAGCCAAGTAAGATCGTAGCACTATCTGGCATGGGAGTCTGCAGTCACCAAAGAGCTGATGGGCTACAGAGAGCAAAGAACACATTTTGTAAATGGTTTTTATCCTTGCCTAAATCAGCACCAACACTTGCTGTGCACAAAGAGCTTCGGCTCTGTGACTTGGAAGATCAAATCATGCTTGCATCAGTCCCTTTATTTCTGAGAATAATGTGTAATACAAAAGCTACATTATCAAAACTTTTAATAGTGAATACACTCATCTCGTAAAGGGGGCTGAGAAAACCTTGGATGATTCCAAGGTCTACACTCATCTCGTCAAGGGGGCTGAGAAAACCCTGGATGAGTTATGTCCATCAAATGCTAGCTAAAATACCAGGTCACTAGCCTTTCGGTATGACAATAGAGTGGATCCGCTCATCACTAAAAGGGTCTTTGGTAATCTTGCGAGCACGCTTTATACAGAGAGTGAAACCACAGAGCTGGCTAAACTGCTAAGTAGACCTATATCATCTGTCTTTCTCCAAAAGACGGCCTTGCAAGTATCTGACTTGTCTCTTTTCAATAGGTATGTTTGATATTTCTAGGCTTCGTTTTAATCGTTTACCTCTAAATGCATTTTGATCTAAGTCGTTAAGCCCGGACGATGACCCAGACTGGAGGATGTGCCCTTATTGTTCAGACACACGAGAAAGTACTTTCCACATTTTGTTTTTCTATCAAAAGCATAAGAAATTTCACAAAGCTTTGTTATTTCCACTTTTGAGAAAACAAAATCGGAGAAATATTCAAGCAGCTTTCACATATCCGCTCTGTGCATCAGATGAAGATGTTTTTTGGACTCTATCAGCCTTTCTTAGGAAAGCAATGTCGCTAAGAGAAAAGGAACAAAGGACATTTCTCGAATAGTTTGTGGGCACAGCGTAGCTTCTACTTGCCATAAAGGGCATTTTATTTCACAAAATGTTATTTACAGATCGATTATAGCTATTTTATAATTTTATGATGATTGAAGACTTAACAGTATCTTAAAGGTATTATAAAACTGAATTTACGGCTTTTAACACATTTTAATATAAATATGGACTTGTGCATTTGTTTGATTTTATATGTAAGGATAGGTCTGTAACTATCCAAACAAGCTGATATACCCGACATTGCCTGGGATTTTATTTTTCTATAAATACTATTTGTTAGAAATACCATAAGGTAGCTTTATGTTTTTTTTCTCGAAAGGCTCCATAAGAAAGGTGAAAAGGAAAAATTCACTACATTTTTCGATTATTTCTCATTTTAAAAACGTTTTTGTATAAAGACTACACAACACAATGTATTGTTCTTCTTAAAAACTCATTCTGAAACGTATAACTGTACGTGAGAACAAAATGGAGGTTTCTTAGCAGCATGATAGGTGACATGATGGCGACAGTGCCAACTATGGACCTAAAGTTCAATATTACTAAAGTACATGTTCATTGTAAGGCTTGTTTATAAACAACATTTTTTGTTTCCCTTCCCAGTGAACACTGTCGCTTCAATTACGTTAGGCAGCAATTTTGAATGCATAGCCTTCTGCCTTTACACAGCCTAGGTAGGTTGAGATTGACCCAAAGGTGATGTGGTGGCATTCTCGGGGGGTCGAGTGAGTTGAGGAATTCTGTTGGATGGTTTATGACTTTGTCACATCCACCACCGTATCGATTGAGTTGTACTCAGTAACTGTGCCTGGAAGCATGTCCTCAATCTGATCCTAGCGCCTGGACCTCGAGTTTTGTTCCTCATGTCAGGACTGCTCCTTCTATGACCACATTGATGTTTTGCCAATTTCAGGCAACTGTCTCATGTGTGAAGGTGCTGAAATCCGGGGAAAGAGGCGGGATGTCAAAATATCATGGAGCTAGTAATATCTGGAGGGTCCTATCAGGTAACTATGTGCAGTTTGGTGCAGATTGGTGAAACAGTGTGGAATTGTATAAGGAACAACGCTTTGCTTCAAACCCACAAACACATTTTGACTTTTGCTGAAATCCAGGGAAAAGGGTGGGGTGTCCAAATGTCATGTAGCAAATAATGTCCAGAGGGTCCTAGCAGGCAACTATGCAAAATGTGGTGCTGATTGGTGAAACAGTGTGGAACTGTATAAGGAACAAAGCCTCACCACAAATACTGCCACAAATACATTTTCACGGTAGTGGCTGTGTAGTTATGGTTAAGTTGCTAATCCCATAGGAAGAGCACTTTTTGGGCAGCTTATAACTTCACTCTCCCTAGACGAATCCTCACCAAACTTTGCAAAAAAGGTATATAGCCCACTCTGAAAGTTTGGTGAGGTTTTGTCCGGGGGGGGCAAAGTTATAGGGGGGACCCAAAATGTCTTTTTTTCCCATAGACTGAATGTTCTTTGCGCACGCCTACAGCCCAAAACCACTGGATGGATTTTCACCAAATTTGCGGCAGGAGCAGCGGCCTGGTCCCAAAAGCGTACGTTTGTAAATTTGGTGAAAATCCGTCCAGTAGTTTTTAAAAAAATGATCAAAAAGTATGTCTCAAAAAATTAGTGATATCTATGTCCGCTCTGCGGACACACTTCCCTGTTCGCTGTGGGGACAGGAAAACGATTGGCTGATCGGCTCACGTCATGTCCGCGGACATGTGACGTGTTCGCTGATTGGATGGTGAAGAGCATGAAGTGCGTCAGATTGTTCCGATGCACCCGCCATCTTGGATCCGCCAACAGCGGGCGGCGAACAGAGGCAAAATGCAGTTTTGGGGAGTGTTTTGGTGTGCAAGAGTGCTTGGGGAGGTTTGGGGAATAAGAGATGGGTCAAATACTGTATTTGTTTAGGTGGCAGGTGCCCCTAATGTATTCGCCATGCCCGTGCTGTCCGGGATGTCTGTAATTAGTCAAAATAAGGGGTGTCCTAAGGACACTATTCCCGTCCGTGCTGTCCGCAGGCAAGTTGAAACTGTTCTAAGGACACGTGCGGTGTCCGCGGACATAAAAAATGCCCATATGGCACAGTTAAAAAGTTCGATTCTATGGGTGTGATCCATGGGTGTGATATGCTGCGGTGCTACCACCGCAGCATATCACACCTCATAGATCACACCCATAGAATCGAATATCTATCAAATATTTGCAAATCTACAGTTTGTGTACTGTTTGATTTGTATAGTTTGTATGTGAAGTTTTGGCTATGTCATGTTATTCAGATTGTAGAGTTTGGTAACAAGCACTGCAGTATAACATATCCATGGAAGTAAACATTTTGTATTGTGGTGTATGGTTAGATGTTTGCTTCAATGGTTCTGTTATGCAGCAGTATTTATGCGTTTTATTAGAATATACCAACTGTTTGATTTTTTTGTGATTGGATATATTTTTTTCATGAGTTGGGTAACTGGAGCAGATATTCATTTTCAATTTCTGTGATAAAAGAAAAGATCATGTTAGTGTAGGTGTTTTATAAAGACGTATTACATTGCAAAATAGACATTTCAGCTTTTTTTCGACCCTCATAGTTAGTAGTTTACAAACTAGTGTACTGTGCAGTTTGCTCAGTTTCTGAGTTTGTTTTTTAAATCATTGGGTCTGTGGGAAAAAAATCCATGTTGGATTAAAAAAAAATGTTCTTTGTTATGCTACAGTCTATTTGTTTGTTTGTTTTCAGTGTTCACTTGTTGTTTCTGGCTAATGTTGTATCTGTTGGCTTGTTGCAGATTGTTACATACCTGTTGTTGAATTTTATCTGGTTATAGTTTTTTATTTATATTCTCAAGTTGCTGATCTATCTGTTGGGTTGTTGCAGATTTTTGGAGCAGTTAGATTCATGTTGGCATATTTTAACTGTTTATTTCTTCTTATAATTCAGTGGCATTAATTTATCTGTTTGGTTGTTGCAGAATCTTGGGGCAGTTAGATACCTGTTGGCATATTCTAACTGTTTATTTCTTGTTATAATTTAGTGGTATTGATTTATCTGTTTGGTTTTTATAGAATCTTGGGGCAGTTAGATAGCTGTTGGCGTATTCTAACTGTTTATTTCTTGTTATTTTTCAGTGGTGTCGATTTATCTGTTTGGTTGTTGCAAAATCTTGGGGCAGTTAGATACCTGTTGGTGTATTCTAACTGTTCATAGTTTTCTAATTGAAGTTTTGTTAATGTTTAAGTACAGAATAGTTATTAAATTTTGGTTTTAAGAAGATTAAATAAGCGTTTGTAAGATTTGCTGGTAATCTCTGCTTTAGAATAATGGTACTATCATTACATTCGAACCATCCGCATTTCTTTTTTATATATTCAGTGTAGTGACCTGCATTCGTTGTGGCTCCTGCGTGGTAGATTATACCTATTGTTGTGAAGGTTTTCTTACCAAGTGATACATGACCATATGTGAATCCAGTCAGCTTGCAGTTGTTTTTGGTACCATCTGCATTGTAACGTAGAACCATTAGTATTACATATTTAGTACGTGTTTGTATTAGTATGGTGGAGCGATTATCTGAATTGCAGGTAGTACATAATCTGCCATGGTTTGCATTTTGTACAGGTTGCTGAAATGGAACAGATTCACAATTAGGTATGGATACATACACGAAGCGCTCATTAGGGATTTGTTCCTGTGGCACATTGTTGCAGAGAGTGCATGTATGTTTCCACATGTATGAAATCTGGAAGATTTCATTTATAGGTATGTTTTTGTTTTCCAGTACATTTAGTAAGTACATTAGAAATTCTTGTGGATCTTCTTGTGAGTTTATAATGAATTTCACCATTCCAGCACAGTAGTCAAATTCTTGTCTTATTCCATGAACACTATATGTGTGGTCAGGATTGTTAGTTGCGTTTCTATGAAGGACTAACATTTGCAAACACAATTGGTCTGTACTGTGTAAGTAAATGTTGTCAACAATTGGTGGCAATTGAAATAGAATATTGATTGCTGCATTTGCGTAGCAATTTACACCAGTTATATTTGAAAATTTGAATGGACCAGATAGTTCTGTGTCCAAGTCATTTTTTCGGATTGTGTGTTGCTTCTTTGAAGAAGTACCTGAGTTACTTTGATTAATAGATTCTTCTTTGGTTGTGGTAATTGATGAAGTATTAGCTTCTTTTACTCTCTTTGGAGGATTTGCAGTGAGATCCTGTTGCATTTCTGTTTGAATTAGTTTTCTTTTACAACGTTTTCCTTTTTGTGGAACAGGATAGATGGGGGTGTATAGTGAACGTAGTCTATTGTATTCTAAAATGCAAGGAATATCAGCGTTTACTTTACTTGCATCAAAGTTGATTAGAAATAGACCATCAAGTGTACGTAAGCGTGATAGTGTTACATAGCTCATGCCTTCTTTAAAGACTGTGTTCCCAATATCTATCAATGCTTTATCTAGGGTAAGACCTTCAGATTTGTGAATGGTGACTGTGTATGCTAGAGTTAGAGAAAATTGTTCTCTGCGTACATACATGTCTTTGAAAATAAGGAATCTAGCTGTTTAGCGCCCTATCCTTTTTACTTCTGAAAGTTTGTCAAAGAGAATATTGACAAACTGAATGTTGTTGTCAGTGGGTATGTTTGAAAGCCAACAACTTTACCCAGTGCTCCATTAACTAGTCCTTGTTCCACGTCAAGATTACGTTTAAGCATTACTCTACAGTTTAAGGATAATTTTAATATTTTCTCCAAACCAGCTGTGTTGGAGATAGAATTTTCTAAGGTATTTAGTCTTGTTGTGGCTTGTTGACACATGGGTAGTGTCATACCATGTACATCCAGTTTGTCTGTGGAGCAAATTTCAATTATTGGTTGCATTTCTTTTTTCATCATTGTTTCATTGAATTTGGAACAGCTTGCAAGAGTTGGCATCAAGGACATACAATTGACATGTTTGTGTGCTAATTGTTCCATGACATCAGTAGCACATGAGTTATGGCCATAAAGTGCATGGATGTCCCAGGTTTTTAATATTGCTTGTGCTTCTTGAGATAGTAGATCAACTCTAATACTTTTTAAAATGTTGGTGTAAGTGAGGTCTGCAGATTGGCGCATGTTTTCTGTTAATTCTCCGTATTGGAAATGTTGCCAAAGGTTGACATTTCCTATGCTGCCAACAGTTTTACAGCACAGTTTGTGTTCTAAGGTTTTAAAAATAGGATCACCTTTCACTGGTGTCAATTGAAGAAGATCTCCGAAAACAATAATGTGTTTTCCTCCAAAGAGCTCTGCATAGTTTATTTTAAGTACTTCTTGCAATCTGAGGTGAATTAAAAGCAGCATTAGGTTGGAGACCATGCTCACTTCATCTATTAGTAGCATTTTCATTTGTTTTAACACTCTGCGCAGTTCCATTGCAGCTTCTGTAGAAAGTTTGTAATATTGTAATTTGTTTTGGTGTTCTACTGGAAGGAGTAGTAATCGGTGTAAAGTGACACTGCCTATGATGTAGGCAGCTAAACCTGTGGGGGAAGTTCCAACAACTGACAGTTTGTTGTTTGTCAATTGTTGAAGGAACTTGCTGATGATTTTGATTAAGAATGTTTTGCCTGAACCAGCTTCACCACTGACGTATGGTAGTATAGGTTTGTAATTTTGGCAGGTACATTCTTTATTTTCAAGTTGTACACCATGTGCAATTTGTTTTGTTGCTTCTTGAAAAATGGTACGCTGCTCTTTGTTCAATTTTGATTGTAGTACAGTTAAGTCTTCTGTATCTTCTTCATAGTGGCACATGGTGTTCTCTACTTCTGTCATAGCTATTTCTGCCTCATTTGCTATTATTGGCTGTCGCAGTGGTTCTTGGCTTCCTGTTACAGAAGGTTTACTGCTGTCAGGAGTGTCCTCATCTAGTTGGGCCTGGAGTTCTTCTTTGTGTTGCTGTTCATTGTGCAACATTGTTTTGTACTGTGTAAAGTTTACATCAGTGATAGTGCTTTCATTTGCTTTGAAAGTGTCTTCATATGAGTCATAGTTTTCTAGTATCTCTTCTTCTTTTCTTCATGGTTTAAAAAGTTTTAGCAGGGACATCTAATATAGTTCTTTATGTTGAGGAGTTTTTAATGACAATTTAATATGATTAATTAAGCTTCATTTGGTAAGATTCACTAAGGTGCCTTCACAATTTTTCACTCTATATCTACCTTTTTTTTCATCGGGTTTTATATTATTTTTGTCTGTGAGGTTTTGGGCTATGTGGTATAGACACATGGTTTCCAAAGTGGTACTCCTGTTTGGGTAGTATGTGTCCAGTAAATTGTTTTTCAAAATGTCTTGGCTGTTGGGATCATTTGTGGCTATTGTTTCTATGTCGTCATATGATTTTAGAACTCTTTTTCTAGATTTAGCAGGACCAAGACTTAGCCATACTATATTTTCAGATTTTCCATACAAAGCAGTACCGGTTAAATGATCTGCAGCTTCATAGGAGCCACATTCTCTATGATAGAGCATTTATGTCTAAACTGTACAATTTCTGAGATAGTGTTTTGTCCGGTGATTGGTCATTCCAGAGGTCTTGAAGCTCTGTTTTTTCTGCTTTTGTTAAGTAGGCTGTAACATATCATGCAACTGCAGTGGAATTGTCTGCAATGTACTACACATCTATGTTTGCATTCCATAAGAGGGCAAAGATTGCTTTGTAATCATTGACATATTTTGCTTCTTCTGTTCTTTTTATGTAAAATGTGTTCTTAGGTGATTTATCTTTAACACTATATGTCTAACTGAAGACATGAAGTTGTTCACTTCAACTGTTTCTGTAACTGGTCTAGGGAAAGCAAAGTGGCATTTGGTGTAGGATTTCCCTTTGTTTTTGTATTTGCGACAACAATATTTGCCACATTTGTGTTTTTGAAATTGTACAATTTGTGCATGCAGATCACTATTTGTTGCTTCCGATGGAATTTCACAAGTGACATATTTTCTGATAAACTGTAAAACAGCGGCATCACTGTCTTGACCAAATTTAGGAGCATATTTAATCCATAAAAGCATGTGGATATGTGGTGCTCCTCTGGCTTGGTATTCTTTTTTCCAAAAGAAGTGTTGCACTTCTCCGAGGGGAGGAACAGTTTTATTACAAATAAAGTGTAGCATAGCAATGAAACGATGATGGAAATATCTTGAAACATTAACAGGATCTAGAGAGCAAAGTTCTCCAGGTGCTAATATATCTATGTTTGTTTTGTTTTTGTTTGATGTGCGTAGGAAATCATGTAAATCTTCCCATGCATATTCTGCACAACTTAATGTAACAAACCAAGTGGGTGGGCCAAGGTTTCTTATCATACATCATACATCTCTGTGACGTCGGAACCAGTACTCTTTCGTACCACAAATGTTTGCTAACAGATTTGTAATGCTTGATTGTAAAACCTCATCTTTTTCTTGCACTTTTTGTATTAATTGCGTAGCTGACATGTTTTGAAAGTGGGTTCCTGATTTCAATGTGTGTGCAACTCTGTAACATTGAGTTGCTAGTTCACTTTCAAAGAGTAGGTGGAATATGTATTCCACATTTTGGCTAAATCTGGCATCTTCAGAATACATTCGGAACGAGCGGTATTCTGATGCTGTTATCTGAATAGGTCTATCATCGTACCTTCCTCCTTTGACAGTAGGAAAGAGAAGAGGAAAAGCACATGCTTCTATACTTTTTTCCCATATGCTGATTGATGATCCTTTGGTTTGTCGCATTTGGTACATTTTTAGTGCATCATCTATGGTGTCATTAGAGTGCAATGGGTGAATTGTATAATGGTCTAAAGTATTGGATATTGTAGCAGGATCTAGGAGCTCAAATTGACCAGCTTCTTGTGTCTCTTGAATTATTTCAATGGTATCCTTCAAGTTTTCTTCAATATTAATTTCTTTGTAATATACATTATTGTCTTTTAGAAATTGCAAGGCTTGTCTAACTTTATGTAAATCTACCAGTTGTTGGCAATTTATTTTTGTCTTTTGTAGGTACACCATTTACTAAGATAATTAAAGATTGCTCCATTGGACGTTGCACTCCTAGAGTGTGCACATTTTCTTATAGATCTAATGGTAAGTACACTACTTTTCCACGAATACCTTCCACTAATTCAGAGGGAGGTCATTTTGCTGTTTTTGGTTGAAGGCGTAATAGTGCTTGAAAGGGGTGCACTATTTGAATTATGATGCTGTCATATAAATTGAGTTGTTGTAGGGCTTTTGGTAGTGGAAATAATTCCAAATTATTTGTGATAGCACGGGAAGGAGTTTGGTTGTTGTCAAGTTTTGTAGTGCAGTAACTGCAAAGTATCAAGGGGTCAGTTATTTCGTTTTTGTTTTCTGCTATAAGGTAGAGAGCTAATTCAAAACATTTAGAATCTTCATTGTCTTCTATTTTCTATGTTACGTCTACAGTTTTTGTGTTACTTTTATAAAAAGGTCTACGGCAACATACACACACATGGTTTGGTACTTCAGCAGATGTACTTTTAAATTTCAGTATTTCTTTTTTGTATGTGTGTTGTAGAAGGTTGCCATGCATAGAAGTGTTGCCAATTTCCTTTAAAGCTATTTCATTCTGTAAGTGGCTTTCATTTCCAAAATAATTTTTCTGGATATAGTCGATTTCTTCAAGTAGGTCTTTTGCTGTACCATGCAGAAGAATGTTATTTAAATTGGCTAGTGCTATAGCCAGACTTTTAGCATAGTACAGTTTATAGACTAGATTGCTTATAGTTGAATGATGTGTTGATATCATTTTGATATAATGGAAGGTGGTTTTGCAAGTAGGTCCTGAAATGCAGGCCAATGAATGTCCTTGTAGTCCTGTGTACTTGCGCACTGGACAGGTATCCAGATTTTGCAGTAGTTTAATTTTGATTTTGTCTTTTCCTTTCACATATGGATTGAGGAATTGGCGTAAAGACTTGAAAGATTTTTTGGGAATGTTACACATTGACGTGCATGGCCATTTGTATACTAGACGTTCTGATTCAGTTGAATGGAGAGGTAATTCTAAGTTTTCTGGGGATATTTTTGTAAGCAGTATTTCTTGTTCCATTATGGTATTATTAACTTTTTCATAACCTCGTCCACTGCTATGTATGGCAATTGTATTTGTTTGTTTTTGTTTGTATGCTTCTTCATTAAAGTATGGTTCTGTGCTTGTAGTGTGACTCCATTCACCTCCACAGATACTTAAGAAGTTATTTCTGTTGACATTTCGTTTATTGAGAAGTCTTTTTTGTAATTTAGTCATTAGGTTTGTTAGTGGTTTCATTTTGTTTAACACTAAAATAAATAACTTTCTCTTGAGAAGGATTGCACCGTCTATCAATGCTTCTAAGATTAATTTCCTCTGTGACGGAACATTTTTGCTAAAATACTTTTTTTGGCATGCTTACTTTGCACTATATCAAGATTTATAGGAGCAGTTTTATCTGTAGTGGTAGTTGAATTTTTGTTAATTGTTTTCTGGTTCGATTTACATTTCGATAGAGGAGGCAAACTTTCTGTACTTGAAGCTTGTTTTGTTTCGCTAAATGACTATATTAGCTGTTTTGTTTGAACTTTTATTACAAATTCTGCTAGAGATGGATGCTTATTTTGGACACTTCTATTTTCATTTGCTCTGCTTCTGCGTTGCTTTCTACGGGCTTGATTTTTGGTAGGCATTCTTTAGGGTCTGTTGAAAAAAATAAAGAAGGTATGGGTTGGGGTGTTCTGCAATGTATGTGTGCTGTGTGCATGAGTGTCTGAGTAAGATGATAAAGATATATGTAATGGGGTGTGATTGTGCATTGGGCAACTACAACTATTTGGGATGGGTATTCTTGAATTTATGTGCTACTAAAGTGGGGTTCAGATGACAGTAGAAAGTAAGCTAGTGGTGTGGAGAAGTACAAATAGTAAATCTAATGGTATACAATTAAAACAGTTGTTTGTTCTATAATATCAAAATTCTAGGGGCTGAGTTGGGTCATTTGTGTGTCAAAAAATAGGAATTTGTGCGCCATTCTGGCTGTAAATCTCTGTTTAAGAAATGGGGATTTGTGGACAGAATGGTGCACAATCTCTATTTTTAGGCACAGAAATAGCATGAATTAACCTTACAGTGTGTTTGAGTAATAGTACAAATATTATCGTGGTAGTCAACTTACTTTTTTTCTGGAATGAGCAGGTATCTTCTTAGTTGTTCTTTGTATTTCAAATTCAGCTGCTTCTTTTCAGGAGAATGGTCTTCACTGCAATTGTAAAGGAAATACATTAGTAATTTTGTTTGTATATAGCACTGTTTTTAATTTAGACATTGATTTTTTAATTGATATTGACCCTCAGCGCCTTCCTCAAAACCATGAAAACTATCTCATTCACATAAGATGTGTCGCACCAGTTGAATACATATCATATGTTCTTAATGCATAAACTGTATTGTAATGAGTAACTGTACCAACCAAAATATCAGTTCTATGCTTTGTGGAATTCATAATGTACCACTGAATGCCACTATTCCTGTAACTAAGCTCTTGCAAGTAACAGTGCCTCGATGCCATGGGCTGCTTGCGCGCTATATACATATAAATAAATAAATAAATACATTTTTATGTTTTTGTAGAAGTATTGTTGTTTGATATTTGAACATACTGTGTGCATGCAATTTTGTTTGAGTATGTTAAATGTTTATATTGTACTTTAAATATGGTAGTTCAACATGCTTTCAAAATATGTGTATAAAAAGAAATTAAATAGCAGATAGGTTTGGAAGTGACAGTTGATTATAGGAGATGGAAAAAATGACAGTAAGTTAATTTGTTAGATTATACAAGCTAAACGTCAGTTAATCTGTTTATATGAATCTATAAGAATTGTACATGTACTATACAGAAAATATGCATACCTGTAGGTTGTGTTTATGCATATGGATATGCATGCAGCTGCAAGTAGAAATATTGGAGACTTGTACAGTATTTCTTGTAGAATGTGCTTTCCAATGATATGACACTTGCACTCAGAGTGATTAACAGAACATTTGAAGTGCTTATGTATGATGATGCAGTTAGATGTAAAGGTCTTGGATGTGATTGGTGGATGGTCGTATGACTTCTTAGCTATATCCAATGACGGAATGGCACAGAAAGTGAAATGAAAATTGTAGGACTGTCCATGTTACGATATGTCTGCGGACATGGCGGTAGTCCGCGGACATCACGTGTTATATCCGTGGATTTTGGGGTGGGGAGGCATGCAAATGAGAATGAGCAGAGCAAGGGATTGGTCAGTAAAGTTTAGTGGGTGTGTTGTGCCAGGAGAGAGTTTCTCAGATACTCTTTTTGCTGAGAGAAGAACAGATAGCTATGGCTGTGTGTTTCAGAAAACAGATTGTTTGGATTTTGGGAGACTCGTGGATACATTGGTTGAAGGTGCATGTAGAAAGCTGTGGAGTAGCTGTAGATCTTGGATTCCCACATGTGGAAGTGCACTGGCATGGAGTACGTGGAATGAAGTGGTTGGACTTGGTACCTCTCTGTGCTACTTTGGAGACAGAGCAACATCCAGACATAATTGTAATTAATTGGGGAGGGAACAGTTTAGGACATGTGTCTGGAATTTCTTTGCAATTTGCAATGAAAGAAGGACTTGGGAAGGTCATGGACATGTTTCCAAATTCTTAAGTAATTTTTTCACGGATTGCGCAGAGACAAATGTGGCTTCGTTCTTCTTCATTTGGTCCATAAATGGAGAAAGCAAGGCGCAATGTCAATAAGGCTGTTTGTGCCTTTCTAAGAGATTTTAGCATGTCCTCTTTTCACAATGAAAATATTATGTTTCGTAGCACATACATTTTTCGCAGAGATGGAGTCCATCTTACTTATGCTGGCAATCAGATTTTTCTGTGAAATGTACAAAATGCATTGCAACCTTTTTTAGAATCACAGCATCCATTTTTTTTCAAACACAAACAAACACCACGAAAAGGCTCTTTTCAGAGCCACCACTTCCTCCCAGACAAAACTGCAATGGTTTTGATAGGGCAGCACCCCAAAATTTTAGATGTTCGCGGACTGTCCGCGGACTTCTAAAAAATACACAAGGCCCTGTTTCATTTATTTTCACTTCTATTTTTAAACTGTGAAAGGTGGCTCTGAAAAGTGCCTTTTTTATTTTTGTTGTTTTATATTTATTTTGGTTTTTTATACACGACACACTAGGAGAGGAGGGAAAAGGAGGGTAAGGGGGGACACCAACCACGGGGATAGCACTTCCATCACCAAGCACTTCCATCACCAATCTCAATAAACTCCAAACAACACAAAATAATGCACTAAGAGCAGCCCTCAATATACCTAAATTAATACTAAACCACATCGCGCAAGCCAGAAAGGCAGCACACTGGCTACCTGTCAAAGAGCGCATCACATTCAAAATACTTACCACTGCACACAAATGTATTAACCTATCCGCACCCTCATACCTGTCTGATACGCTAGTCAGATCGCACTCCACTAGACCAACCAGACAATGCCACACCAACCAACTTAGGGTCCCACGCATCAAACGAGCTAGAGCAGGTGGAATAAGCTTCCCATACATTGCCCCGAAGCTATGGAACGCACTACCTAGCACACTCAGAGCAGAAACCTCTCTCACTGCCTTCCGAAAAAAACTGAAAACCACCTTGTTCAACTAGCTCCTCTTACGACATCATCTCCTCTTCCTTTCCTATCTTCTCCTTACTACTCTCTTGCAACTAAGTAATGACTTCATTGTATGTATAACAAGTCATGTCTGTAACAAGCGCCACGATGCCCTACGGGCTGTATGTGCGCTTAACAAATGCGAATAAATAAATAAATAAGAAAGGGCGGGTAGAGAGAGGAAGATGTAGAGTGGGTTTTACTTGGGTAGTGAGCAGATCTTCTCTTGCTGTGAGACCAAAGCCTCAAAAGCACTTCGAAGTCTCTCCCCCCTGCACATTACTGCATCGCAGTACATACACACAACTGTAACCCTCGAAAGGTAAGGGTCATCAGTATTGCGTATGGCCTGTGAGGCAGTTTGAGGAATACGCTGTCCCACAGGAGTGTTCCTTGTGGTGACAGGATCGGAAACGGAGGATGAAGTAGAGGAAGTCATCCTACTACGCTCCTCGCAAGGTACAACCTTGCGAATGGCCCCAGAGTGGAATGACCTTAAGTGTCGCATCATGGTAGTTGTCCCAAAGCTGTATGAACCAGCCCTCCCGCGACTAAGTACCATTTTGCACCCTTTGCAGGTGACTCGGTTCGCACGCGCCTTAGAAACATTACCATGAACGGTAAATAACCGCCACACCCAAGACTCACGCCGAGTGCTGGTAGTAGGGAGTTCCTCCACCTCATTCTCGTCATCCTCTTCATCTTCCTCTGCATCCTCACTCCTGTTCCCCTCTTCAGGCCCTTGGGAAGTTGGTGGTGGTGGAGGGGGTGGAGGTGGTACTGAGGCAGATGCAGCACCAGGTGGCAGTAGTGGAGCCATGGATGCCATCAGGTTTCAGATGAAAATCTGCAAAGTTGGCAGCAAAATGCACTGTGTTCTGTAAGATAGGCAGAAACACAATGAGGAGGAATGAGGAGGAGCTCTAGGGTGTGGCCTTTTATGTAGGTGCTTGTGTGCGGTTCGTGGACAGCCGTGCTGTCCGCGGACAGATTGAACACCAAAAAAGGTTCAAAAAGTCACAAAAAGTATGTAGAAACTCAGGATTACTATGTGGGACTTGTGCTATGGTCAGTTATTATTGAAAAATATTGTGAAAAATATTGTGGATTGCTTGAAAAGGTAGTTTTAAATTGTTTGGGGACATGAACAGTGTTCGCAGTCAGAACACACACTCAGCGTGGGCGCGGTCACATGATGTCCGCGAAGGGAGCGGGTGTCCGCAGGACATCAAATGCACTGAAACTGTTTTGCGCAAGCGCGTTGGTGTTCTACGCACACTGTTTGGGTCCTGAAACTAATTAAAAGTGCGTCACAAGCGAAACGAACAGTTACGGACAGGCGTTTGTTCTTAGAACAGTTTCAACTCATTTGCGAAAAATACGGACAGGCATAGAATCCTCAGGACACCCCATTTTGTTTATTTGCGAACATCCCGGGACACTTGATGTGTTCTTAGAAGAGTTTGAACATGCTTACGAACAGGTCTAGCATCCTTAGGACACCCCGATTTTGTTTATTTACGAATATTTTAGGACACCGTGTGTGTTCTTAGGACAGTTTCATCTTGCCTCTGAACAATACGGACAGGTATAGCGTCCTGAGGATACCCCCATTTTCTTTAATTACGAACATTTCAGGACACAGCGTTTGTTCTTAGGACTGTTTCAGTTTGCCTCTGAACAATACGGACAGGGATAGCGTCCTCAGGACACACCCATTTTGGTTATTTACGAACATTTCAGGACACCGCGTGTGTTCCTAGAACAGTTTCAACTTGCCTGCGAACAATACGGACAGGTCTAGCGTCCTCAGGACACCCAATTTTGTTTATTTGCGAACATCCCAGGACACTTGATGTGTTCTTAGAACAGTTTGAACATGCTTACGAACAGGTCTAGCATCCTTAGGACACCCCGATTTTGTTTATTTATGAATATTTTAGGACACCGTGTGTGTTCTTAGGACAGTTTCATCTTGCCTCTGAACAATACGGACAGGTATAGCGTCCTGAGGATACCCCCATTTTCTTTATTTACGAACATTTCAGGACACCGTGTGTGTTCTTAGGACAGTTTCAGCTTGCCTCCGAACAATATGAACAAGTATACCGTCCTTAGGACACACAAATTTTGGTTATTTACGAACATTTCAGGACACCGCGTGTGTTCCTAGAAGAGTTTCAACTCATCTGCGATCAATACGGACAGGTCTAGCGTCCTCGGGACACCTCCATTTTGTTTATTGACGAACATTTCAGGACACCGCATCTGGTAGTTTGATTGCGGACATCCTGAACACCAGCTGTGTTCTTAGAACAGTTTCAACTTGAATGCAAACATTACGGACAGATATAGTGTCCTTAGGACGCTCCCATTTTTGTTTCTTTACGGACATTCCGGACACCCGCGCTGTCTGCGGACACCTGAACTGGTTTTTAAAAAAAGAGAAGAAATGAATTACGACAAAATATAATAATTTTACTTTATTTTATATGGATGTTAAATTTATGATAGAGAAGGTGAGGCAGAAACTGAAACAAAAACAGGAGAATTGGGGGTTTCAATAGGATTTATATGAGGTGAATAAGGGATGGAAGTCTCATCAAAACGTTTTGGTTCATGGAGAGGGTTTGGGGATAATTGACTAGGATATGGTGAGGGGGACAGGTACATGTGGGACAATGATATGTAGTTGTTTGTTTCAAGTGATCCTCCACAACGTTTTTTAAATTGTTAAAATTTGCCATGAGTAGGTCAATTTTTTCTTCTATGTGTTGGAGAGTCTTATCCAATACTTCTTTTTCTTTAGTATTTTTAATTTTTGTATGGTCTGTACAAAAACAAAATGCATATGTTAAATGTATATAAAATAATTTTTATTAATTGGTTTATATAGTAAAGTGTCTACCATTAGGTTCACTATCTTCAGACATTTCCTCACGTGGGAAATGATCCTCTAGCCACTCCAGAGTAGAAGACATTTCTGTGAGAAAAAAAAATTTATTTCACTTTTTTTGTATCTAATACATAAAGTTTACAAATATATGACTAAAATGCAGTACATTTACTAGCTTCTGGTAAGGTGTGTTTTTACTAGTCTGTAGCTCTGCTGTGCTCTTAGTTGTGGAGTTTCTGTGAGGTAATCATGTTGGAAGACTATCTTTCTTCTTTTGGTATATTCCATTGTAGAACATATTGTATTTAAATGAATGGTTAATGTGTTATATATATGGGTTACACTTCTTATTTATTACTACATATAATGGGCCTCATTCCGAGTATGGCGGTAAGGGATAGCGGCCACCGCTAACGAGAGCGGTGGCGGTAATCCCTTACCGCCATACTCCGAGTTCCCTTTGCGCCATGGAGGTTTTAACACCTGCTTTTAGCAGGTGTTAAAAACCATGGCGCTAAGGGACCTTGATGTTAATTACGCCACCGTAATTTACGGTGGCGTAATTAACGCCTTCCCCACTCCCATTATGCCCTATGGGGCAAAAATGGGAATGGGGAAGGGTAAATGGGGATTGGGGAATTACCGCCCCGCCAACCTTGGAATGGGGCGGTAATTCCGCCATCCACCAAGGCGCTGCCGGTCCGGGTACGGCGTTAACCAAGGCGTTAATAGCGCCATTGGTTAGCGCCGTACTCGGAATGAGGCCCAATGTGTATGTGTGCTGGTTTGTGAATTTGCAAAATGTTCATATGTTATGATATAACAATTAAACATACCCCCCTAGACTTTTTGGGTAGTGGTGCTGTTGTCCGCATATGTCCCCGGACATTAGAGGAGTTCGCAGACATCAAATTCAGTAGAGGGGGTTCAATATGTTCTATGTTACATGTACATAAAGTCAGAGATATTATTGTTAAGTTGCGCTACTAAAAACCTATGAAATTCAGTAAAAAAACTTTGTTAAAGGGACGTTATGATTAAGTTGCGCTACTAAAAACATTTGAAATGTTTGTGAAAAAACTTTGTTAAAGGGACGTGATGGTTCCAAGTAAAATCGAAAAAACCTTGAAATTCCTCAGTTATGATAAGCTAAGCAACCATAACTCGCCCCACCACCGTGCACTGCTAAGACTAACACCCAGGACATCAAAGATGACATCACAAATATATATATATTCGTTCGGTTGTCGTTCTCGCAGTCGTTGGAGGAGCACTCCTCAATCCCAAAGAAAGTCGGGAAACCAAGATGCAAAAAAGTTTTCCACTTTATTTAAATTTCAAAAGTTCCATAAAATTGTCACACGTCTTCATGGCAGACAAAAGTTATCACAAACCACTCACATTGTGGTCCTCCCAAGGTGACTGTCCGCTTGTTCTGAACTAGTGATCCAAACACTGTTGTGGGTTAAAATACCCCATGTGACATGTGGTCAAACACAGAAAGAGGACTACCTCATTTGTCTGTTTCAAACCCATGTCGGCCATTTTGGAACTGGTCTATTGTGTGAAATGGGTTTGCTATGCCTGTGCTGTTACCTGGTGTTTTGTGTAAAAGCTCTATTTTTTCTCAATGTGTGACTGTCTTGCAGCAACGCATATTGGACTTCCATTAAATGTGGTGCCAATAATTAGCATTTGATCCATGTATTATAGCACAATGCTCGGCCACGCATTGTTGGTCCATAATGCGAAACACAAAATGTAGCCTCACATATTCATACACCAGATTCAAATGCAACTATCTCTAAAGTGCTGACTACTAATAGTAGTATAATACTCCTTAGTAATGCTAAAGTGCATATTGTTAGCAACATGATTGTAAAGTGCATATTATTAGCAGCATAATTATAAAGTGCATAGTGCGCATAATACTAGATCTAAATATCTTTCACACAGCCTGCCATTATGCCTATAAACTGTGGCAGCTACTTTACTTAACAGACACCGATTGGCCTTCGGTTTGCATGTACTTAGTACCTGTTAATTGGTTCAAAGTGCAAAGTTCTAGCAGCAATGTCTAAGGTGCTAAACTTATTTTCGTTCCAGAAAATGCAAATACCTACAGTTTAACTAGAAACAGGTACTAAGATCTATATGCAGACTCCCAATGGTAAAAGGTTTAAAATCTCTCTGTGATCGCACACATGTCACACCAAATCAAAAAACATATATATTGCGCCTTATAAAATGTTGCTGGGGAAAGGTTGTGGTGACATTATATAGGTGACCATATAAATAGGGACAGGGGATGCAGGGGTTGCAGTGGTGCCCCCTATGTAATAATGTGCCCGCAAAAAACTGCCATTTTTTTAGCCTTTTTTTTTTACATGGGGATATTTAATGAGCAAAAGACCACTTTTTTGATAGGGGCTAGTGGGATGTGGTCAGAACATAGTGAGAATAACAGTTTCCCAAAAAACAAGCTACCTATTGGTGTCACACACTTAGACTCTAGGTCTAGACAAGGATTTGGCACATCTTAGAAAAAATCTTGTGTTGAAGCAAATATCACAAGATATAACACATAAGCTAGTATTTTGCCATAAATATATTAAATTTTATTCATCTTCATAAAATATTGAGCCCAGTGGGTCCAGTTATTAAAAGAAAACACAGAACAATGGAGATCAATCACAATTCTGTTAGACAGCACAAAATATTCAAATAGAGATGATTATGTGAGTAAACTTGCTTCATCCTGTTCCTATATCAAGAACACTATTGTTTTATCAAGGTGGTGTTAGTAATTATATAGGTGACTTTATCAACATGAATATTTTCATAGTGAAGATATTACTAAAGTCCCCAGTTGGTACAGTGTGTGGGCATAAGCCCATCTATACAAAGTGTCGACAGGATGGCTCTGTTTCCAGCCTTATAAGCACAAAAAACAACAACGTTTTTTTTTTTTAGCATTTATAGATGACTGTTGTCCATTCGGCCAATATAGGACCAAATAAGGCTTTCATCAGGACACGTTAGAGAGGTGTTTTTGACCCAGACCACGAGGTCTTTACAGTGGGTTTCGAATGTTGACTGGTATATCTCTACAAACAGACAAACAAATAGATTAAAAACTAGCTGTGTTCGAAATATCATTCATAAACATGCCTCATCACCATTTCTATGACCTGCCCTGTCTTCTATTGATCATTGTGCACCCAAGAAGAGATCTTTACGTGGTTTCCCACGTATGACTATGACAAAATTGAATTAAGTTAACTATTTTTTGTAGTCTTTATTACCACTTTTGGAACATCTTAATGCGCATCAACATTTACTATTTTTGCATAATTCTATTTCTATTGATCATTTCATTATGACATGGTGTTTATTTTGATATATTTTTAGTACCTTATAATGTGGCTGAAGTTAAATAATCTTCAAAAAAGGTTGTTTCGAGGTTTTAGGATCCTTCCTGCATTTCTGTAACAACGGAATATGTCAGGAACTTGCCTACCATGATTGAAATGGGAAAAGAAGAAAAAAGTGCATGTAATGCACGTGAGATGTGATGACGCTATTTCATACAACATCTAGAGGTGGAGACATGTATAACTCTTCCTACCTTCCGTGAGCAGTAGATGCGCTGCCGTCGGCGAAGAGTTAATTAATGAACGATCGGCGTGATGCAGGAATAATGACCTCTGTTTTAGACGCCGTTAGAGGAACTCCCCGTGCTGCAGGATAGCGGGGGCACATAAGGAGTTTGTAAAATAAAACGTCTTTACTGTGTCCTACGATGTACAGAAACGCCGCATGCAGGCACACTTACTATTGCGAGGGGAACGGGACTGCTGCTTCTCTCCCTCAGACGATCGCGTTGTCTGTATGGAACGTCTGAATGGTCATGTGATCATATTTACGCCTTTCTAAATGTTAAAGACCTAACGCTGACGTGATGACGTGTTGTTTCTAGTAGCGGCTGAATAGATTAGAAAAATGACCCGGCCATCTTGGAGTGACTTGTTGTATAGCTAATATGCCACCATTTCAAAGTCAGCATAAGCCACATGGCCAAATGCTGTATGTATCCAAAGGGCAAAGTACTGGTATCATTATAAGATCATGTTATAAACCGCATGTTTATGCTGATTTTAATGAAATAAAATTATATTATTGCAACATAAACGCCGCAATGTCTCATAAATTCAGGATTGAAGTTTTTTTTAGACAGGGGTAACCCTGACTTTGCGGATATTCAAAACTGAAAAAACAGAGCAAAGCAAATTACCACGATGTTATTTGTGTAGAAAAAGGTTCCATTCAATATACAGATTTAGTCCGCTGTTGACCGAGTCTTGTTTATGGATCCATTTTTGTTCTAATTTGCGTAAATTGAGGTCCCTGTCTCCACCTCGGGGATGTGAATCGAGAGTTTGTAAGACAAACCAGGTGAGATCATTGAAAGAGTGTTTCATTTTGCTATAATGATCTACTAATGGTTTGTCTTTGATATTATTTTTGATACATGAACGATGTTCCCCTATTCTCGTTCTGATGGTACGTTTGGATTTGCCAATGTACATAAGGTTACATGGACAAATAATGCAATAAATTACCCATTTGGTTGCACAGTTGGAGAAGGATTTTAAAGTCCATGTTCCTGTTTTTACTTCAACGCTTTTGACGTTTTTAGTGAAATTGCACATTAGGCATTTCCCACATTTAAAATGGCCTACTACTGGAGGAAGACTCCATAGTGTTGATTGAGTGGATGGCGTGGTCGGTTGTCTAGGATACGTATGAACCAATCTATCTCCGATATTTTGTAACCGTTTGAAAGCAAAACGGGGAGGAGGAATGGAAAAAGCTTCAGTATTTATCATTTTCCAATGTTTAAGAATAGTTCTCCTCAGAGCATTGCTGATCGGAGTGAAGGTTGTTACACAGGTGATTTTATCCAAATGCGTGCAATCTTGTTTCACAAGGCATGCAGCTCTAGGAGTGTTTTTAGCCCTTCTATAAGATCTTCTAATGGTATGAGACGGATAGCCCCTTCCTTTTAGGTTATTTTTTAGTTTTTCGCTATGGACTAGGAAATCTTGTTTTTCAGAGCAGTTACGCCTAATCCTTAAAACCCGCCAATGGATCCCCCCGTCAACATGGTAACCCCGATTTTCTATTTAAGTAAACACACACTATTGCCTGATGAAATAAAACTCCTGTCTAAAGGTCTATCTTTTGTTCCGGCATCTCGAGCAGACCTATTTCAAACAGAAATCGAAATGAGAAATTTCTTTCGTGCTGTTAGACTATGTTTTTTCTTTCATGACAAAAATGATCCAGTTCCAGAGAGTGACAATAAATCTGGAAAGAAACCACCCTCGAATTTCACCCCCCTACAATCTATGGTATCTCCTGAAATTTTGGCCGTTGAAAATAGAATACTAAGAGATATGAAATTTCTCTATACCAACAAAAACAAATACACATATAATCTTTCAAAAGCAGAACAACTGGCTTTAAAAAATTTGGAAACTAATCCCTTATTTATAATAAAACCGGCAGACAAAGGTGGAGGTATTGTTCTATGGGGATCTGATCTCTATGATCTAGAAGTTAACAGACAACTATCTGACCCAATGGTCTATAAATCCATCTTATCTGACCCCACCACAAAAATCATGGAAGAAATCGTTAGTCTCATGACACATGCGGCTCACCAAGGGTGGATAAATGATGATGAAAAACTGTTTTTGGTAAACAAACATCCAGTCACCCCGGCTTTTTATTGCCTACCAAAAATACATAAGAATGTAACATGCCCTCCTGGACGACCCATAGTTTCCGCTATAGGCTCACTTCTGGAACCTCTGTCAGTTTATGCAGACGTGTTCCTTAGACCGTTTGTCAAAAAAATGAAATCGTATATTCAAGACTCCACTGCAATGATAAACATCTTGCACTCTGTCACTATACTACCAGATGACGTTTTTGTCACTCTTGACATCACGTCACTCTATACTAATATACCGCAGATGAAATGCATTGACGTAATGTTCAAACTGTTGGAAACACGGACTGATAAACAACCTCCGTCATCATTCATTGCAGAGTGTATACATATTGCCCTTACAAAAAATTTCTTTATTCATAAAAATTCCTTTTACCAACAACTTAATGGCACAAGTATGGGGGCCACTTTTGCCCCCGATTTGGCCAATTTATATATGGATCAGTTTGAGAACATTCATATATATAACGACACGAATCCTTTTGAGAAAAATATCCACGCATGGCATCGCTATATTGATGACATCTTTATGATTTGGCGCGGTACGATGCAAGAACTTACTAGTTTCCATATTTGGCTGAACCAACGCGAATTATCGCTTCAGTTTACGTGGGAAGCCAACAAGAAAGAAATTCCTTTCCTGGACCTTCTCATATACCGTACTTCTGACAATAACATTGGAACCAGTTTGTATAAAAAACCGACTCAAAAAAATACACTCTTACATTTTGAAAGTTTCCACCCTCACTCACTAAAAGAAAACCTTCCATTCGGACAGTTTCTAAGGATTAGGCGTAACTGCTCTGAAAAACAAGATTTCCTAGTCCATAGCGAAAAACTAAAAAATAACCTAAAAGGAAGGGGCTATCCGTCTCATACCATTAGAAGATCTTATAGAAGGGCTAAAAACACTCCTAGAGCTGCATGCCT